>NW_017673318.1:0-104893 GCF_001879085.1 Nicotiana attenuata
AACAACTTTCTTGTTGTTGCTAAAACTACTTTTAGCAACAACATTTGATTTATGGCAACAAAAATTGTTGTTGGCAAATGCCTTCTTTCTTGTAGTAACAGAGTAAAGTTTTAGATCTAGTGAGGTTATAATAATTTTCCAAGTCTGTCCAAAGGGAATGGGGGAAGGGGTTTATATAGTGGTAGAGATTAACATATAAACATTGAAAATCATCAGTCAAACACTAGAAAGGAAAGCAATCGAGATCAGTAAGGAAAAGAGAAAATTCCAGAACCTAATTTTAGGCACAATACACAAATTGACGGAAATAAAAAATAAAAATCACACGCTGCATAAAATAAGATGAACATAGACAGAAATCTATTCAAAATCAAAGAATCAAGTCAGATTTGGTTTGATTTAAAAAGGATTTGAAACCCTAAATTAGGGTAAGTAAAAATCGGCAAAAAATAAATAAATCTACACATAATAGGGCGAATATAGACAAGATAATACTTATAATGAAAGGCTTGAATGAACTTTGGTTCGAATCAAAGAAATCTGAAAACCCTAGTTTTAGGGTAAGTAAAAATCTCAAAGATACACAGAGATTCGTAGAGATTCATATCATAAAAGAACAAGAACGAACACAGATGGAAAGTTCAAAGAACTGAACCAGATTTGGTTCGATTTCTAAGAGATTTGCTTTCCCTGTTTAGGCAAGCAAACTAGGTAACATCATAGACGAACCACTAGTGAGGGGAGGTAAAATAAGGTAAGGGAATCCATGGTGGATTCCGATTTGGGGTCGTATTTAAGAGGGTTTGATAGGAACGGCGACTAGGGTTCATGAGAGATGAGAGACGAAAGAGTTTTAGGGCGGCGGGGTGGTAAGAATGATTTAGGGTTTGGGGTGGGTTAGGTTTAAAGGGGTAGGTGTGACGTGGACCGTTGATCTTAGAGATCAACGATCCTGATTTAAAGAGTCCTGGGTTGGGTATTAAAATGGGTATGGGGACTGGGCTAATGGGTTTGGGCCAGGGGTATTGGGCTAGATTTTAAATACCCATTTTTAACAAATAAATAATTTATAAAAATAATCAATAGATAACAAAAATATTATTTGTGCATAAAAATGATTTAAAATGATTACTTAAAATTATAAAATATAAAAAAATCATTTTTTTGTATAAATAATGTAATTATATATGCATATGGGCTATTATTGCAAAATGTGCAATTTAGCTCTAAAATGCAAAATGTAATTATGACAAATGCATTGAAAGAACTTGCAATCCCATATTGTTATAAATGATAAGTTTAGATGATTAAATCATAATAAAAATAATTTATAGGGTAATTATTGGACATTTATATGATAGAAATGGAGAAATAAATTGATTTAAAGTCTTTAGGAATCATAGAAAATTATGAAAATACTTGTGTAAGCTTGTAAATCAAATTATGATGCATATACATTATTTTAAAAGTATATGTATATATAGTTAAAAATATGAGGAAAAAATTGGGTATCAACAACTGCCCCTATTTACCCGGGAAGGATGAAAGAGTTGTCGGGTAAAGAAATGATGACCGATTTTTCGAATGGAGTGATTTTGAAAAAATATAGGCTGAACCCTGGTCTTTGAGCTGATTCCTGGTTTTACAGGAATCAGGCCATGTGTAGTTCTGGATCCAACGGTTAACGAAACCGATGGCGTTGTTATAGAAATAGTCGTGTGTTTCGGAAAGGTTGTTTTGGAAAGGAGAATATCGGGTGGATTTATGCGAAGTCATGAATGTTAATCTGAAATGTTACGAATGTATTAAAGAGCAAATATCTGAACGGTCATAGAGTAAAAAGTGGACAAATACTGGGAGTCGGTTACGTTTGAAATGATTGCAGGGTGTGAATGTTATAAGCGGAAATCGGAGCAAAGGTTCTCCCGTTTGAAGAACGATTATTTCCTGGATTACCTGCAAAACTTAAAACACGATGCACGCAAATATATATGGGTTATTGCGACAATTTAAACATGATGCAAATTCCCTTTGGACCATGAAGGTTGTCCTCGGACAATGAGGATGATGTCCTTAGACCATGACGTCCCGGGCCATGAATCATGAGATAAGGGATTCTCAGGCCATGAAATGATGTTCTCGGGCCATGAGATTGGTGCCTCTGAACCATGACGCCTTTAATAATGGTGTGCAATATTGAGAGATCCTTAGGCCATGGAATGGTGTCTTCCGGCTATGAGGATGATGCCTTCGGACTATGACGCCTTTGGACAAAAAAATGGCGATGTTTCAGCCCATGGAATGCAAAGACATGATACTTGGTCATATGCGAAACAAGACAAGGCTTAGTCTTGTGTAAGATGAGGGTAGTGCTTAGCCTAGGTGAAAGGCAAAATAGTGCTAGATTTAAAGTTGCGTAGCATTCAGCATTAGACAAGGAAAGGCAGAGCTTAGCCTTATGCAGTTAGAGAGGCAATTCTTAGCCTCATGCAAGGAGGAGACAACGCTTAGTCTCGATGCAAAGAAAGGCAGTGCTTAGCCTTATGCAAGTAGAAGGGTCATGCTTGACCCTAATGTAGATAGTGAGGACAGTGCTTAGCCCTATGTAGGTGAAAGCAATACTTAGCCTTATCGATAAAGGAGGCAGAGCTTAGCCTCATGTAAGCAATTAGGGCAGTGCTTAGCCCTATGCAAATGATGAGGGCAATGCTTAGCCCTATGTAGAGGAAGGCAATGTTTAGCCTTATGCAATACTGGAGGCAGAGCTTAGCCTCATATAAATAGGGAGGCAGGGCTTAGCCTTATGCAAGAAGAGGATACAAAGCTTAGTCTCATGCAATGGAAGACAATGCTTAGCCTTATGAAATTAGGGAGGCAGGGCTTAGCCTCATACAAGACGAGGAGACAATGCTTAGTCTCATGCAGTGGAAGGTCGTGCTTAGCCTTATGCAATTAGGGAGGCAGGGCTTAGCCTCATGCAAGAAAAGGAGACAGAGCTTAGTCTCGTGCACTGGAAGGCAGTGTTTAGCCTTATGCAAGTAGAAGGGTCGTGCTTGACCCTAATGTAAATACTGAGGCCAGTGCTTAGCCCTATGTAGGTGAAGGCAATACATAGTCTTATCAATGAAGGAGGCAGAGCTTAGCCTCATGCAAGTAATTAGGGCAGTGCTTAGCCCTATGCAAATGATGAGGGCAGTACTTAGCCCTATGCAGAGGAAGGCAATATTTGGCCTTATGCAATACTGGAGGCAGAGCTTAACCTCATGCAAATAGGGAGGCATGGCTTAGCCTCATGCAAGAAGAGGAGGCAGAGCTTAGTCTCATGCAATGAAAGACAGTGCTTAGCCTTATTCAATTAAGGAGGTAGGGCTTAGCCTCATGCAAGAAGAGGAGACAATGCTTAGTCTCATGCAGTGGAAGGCCGTGCTTAACCTTATGCAATTAGGGAGGCAAGGCTTAGCCTCATGCAAGAAGAGGAGAAAATGCTCAGTCTCATGCAGTGGAAGTCTGTGCTTAGCCTTATGCAATTAGGGAGGCAGGGCTTAGCCTTATGCAAGAAGATGAGACAATGCTTAGCCTCATGCAGGGAAAGACAATGCTTAGCCTTATGCAAATAGGGAGGCAATGCTTAGCCTCATGAAAAATGGAGACAATGCTTAGTCTCATACACGGGAAGGCAGTGCTTATCCTTATGCAAATAGGGAGACAATGCTTAGCCTCATGCAAAATGGAGACAATGCTTAGTCTCATGCAGGGGAAGGCTGTGCTTAGCCTTATTCAAATAGGGAGGCAATGCTTGGCCTCATGCAAAATGGAGATAATGCTTAGTCTCATGCAGGGGAAGGCAGTGCTTAGCCTTATGTAATTAGGGAGGCAGGGCTTAGCCTCATGCAAAAGAGGAGACGAAAGGAAAAGTGAAGTATTTCTTAGCTGAAGATGTCCGTGCTAGATAATTCATTGTCTTGAGGGCCGTGTTTTGATGTATCTGTGAGTATCATTGTATTATTGTACCTGCATTCAAAGAAAGATTTGTGAGTTATGTGGGGGAAGGTCGGTTCGTTTCTTCGCCTGCTTGCTTTGCTTTGCCTCGCTCCGGAGGTCCTGTTTGAGTTACCCTGGGTAACATTTGGTTTCCATAGAGATAAAGTTTTCGAAAAAATATGCATGCACTTGATAAATAGAGTTATTTGAAATTATAGTGGTATGTAATATCAAGTAAATTAGATGAAACAGTGACCGCGACACTTTTAGAGACATTGCGACTTCTTTGCACTAGAATTTTTAGGGCCTCCTCAAAATTCTGCCCCAGTTTAATAAGCGATTATTTGGCCGTTCTGCATATGACGAAGTTTGCTGGATTTGCTCCGGAATTTTGAGGGTCCTCCTCAAAATTCTGCCCCAGTTACTTAGCCGATTCTCTGACTGTCTTGCATATGATGACGTCGGCTGGACTTGCTCCGGAATTTTGAGGGTCCTCCTCAAAATTCTGCCCCAGTTTCTGGTTGTGGTGAAAATAATTTTTTTATTGAGATGTGACCGAAACCACAGGGCTGCCTACGTATCCCCTCTTAAACGAAAATCAGGTCAAGCATAGTTCAGTTACATTAGATGAAGAAATGTAAACAATCTAAACATAGTATATCTTGACTGCGTCCGAATTGATAGGCTTTGGCCAAACTTCTCCATCCATTTCTGCGAGTATGAGTGATCCTCCTGTTAGTACCCTGTGAACCATGTAGGGTCCTTGCCAATTAGGTGAAAACTTCCCTTTGGCTTCATCTTGATGTGGAAAGATTCGCTTCAGCACCAGCTGCCCCGATGTGAACTGTCTAGGTTTGACCCTTTTGTTGAAGGCTCTGGACATTCTGTTTTGATAAATTTGACCATGGCATACCGCATTCATTCTTTTCCCGTCAATAAGAGCCAATTGTTCATAGCGACTCCGTATCCATCTGTATCGCTGAGTTCTGCTTCTTGTATAATTCTCAAAGAGGGAATTTCGACTTCGGCGGGAATGACAACTTCAGCACCGTAGAAAAACATGTAGGGAGTTGCTCCGCTTGATGTGCGACTGTGGTACGATACTCCAATAAGGCAAATGGTAATTTCTCGTGGTTGTCTACCATTTTCCTTAATATTTTCTTGATATTCTTGTTGGCGGCCTCCACGACTCCATTCATTTGAGGTCTGTATGCTGTGGAATTCTTATGCTTAATTTTGAAGGTTTCACACATAGCTTTCATTAAATCGCTGTTGAGGTTGGCAGCATTGTCGGTGATGATGGATTCTGGCACCCCAAATCAACAAACAATACGGTCCCTAACAAAATCTGCGATGACTTTCTTGGTTATAGCCTTGTAAGATGCAGCCTCAACCCATTTTGTGAAGTAGTCTATGGCCACTAAAATGAACCTGTGTCTGTTTGAAGCGGCGGGTTCGATTGGACCGATGATATCCATTCCCCAAGCGGCAAAAGTCCAAGGTGCACTCGTTGCATTGAGTTCATTTGGTGGTACCTTTATCATATCTGCATGTACCTGACACTGGTGACACTTTTGGACATACCTGATGCAGTCTGTTTCCATAGTCATCCAAAAGTATCCCGCTCTTAGTATCTTCTTGGTTAAAACGAAACCATTCATGTGTTGTCCGCAGGTTCAAGCGTGTATCTCTTCAAGCAGTTTGGAAGCTTCTTTGGCGTCAACACACCGTAATAACCCTAGGTCTGGAGTCCTTCTCTACTGAATTCCTCCACTTTGGAAGAAATTATTGGACAATCTCCGGAGTTGCGTTTCTGAGTATGATTTGCATGCTCCAGGTATTCTCCTTTTGCCAAATATTTCTTGATATCGTGAAACCATGGATTTCCGTCTGTTTCTTCTTCGACATGAGCACAATAAGCTGGCTGAACATGGATCCTTACTGGAATGGGATCTATGAAATTCTTATCCGGATGCTGTATCATGGAAGACAAAGTGGCCAATGCATCTGCGAACTCATTCTGGATTCTCGGGACATGTCTGAACTCTATCTTCGTGAAACTCTTCATCAACTCTTGCACATGATATAGATATGGTAATATTTTAGTATTCTTTGTAGCCCATTCTCCTTGAACCTGATGTACTAGAAGATCTGGATCACCAATTACCAGCAACTCCTGGATATTCATGTCGATGGCCAAATTGAGCCCCATGATGCAAGCCTCATATTCTGCCATATTGTTGGTGCAAGGAAACCTGAGCTTCGCGGATACTGGATAATGTTGACCTGTCTCTGACACCAAAACTGCTCCAATACCCACTCCTTTGAAATTTGCAGCCCCATCGAAGAACATTCTCTAACCGTCGTAGGTTTCGGTGATATCTTCTCCTACGAATGATACTTCTTCATCGGGAAAATACGTTTTCTGTGGTTCATTTTCTGCAAGATGGTCAACTAATACCTGTCCCTTGATCGCCTTCTGAGTCACATAGACAATATCAAATCCACTCAACAGTATCTGCCATTTTGCTAGTTTCCCTATAGGCATTGGTTTCTGGAAAATGTACTTCAGAGGATCCATCCTTGATATGGATATGTAGTGTAGGCACAGAAGTAATGCCTTAATTTTTGAGCTATCCACGTCAGGGCACAACAGGTGTGTTCCAACAAAGAATACCGTGCCTCATAGGGTGTGAACTTCTTACTCAGATAGTATATGACCTGTTTCTTTCTTCCTGTCTCGTCGTGTTGTCCCAAAACACAACCGAAAGCTCCATCTAGTACGGACAAATAGAGTAGCAAAGGTCTACTAGGTTCCGGCGGGACCAAGACTGGTGGTGTGTATAGGTACTCCTTGATTCTGTCAAAGGCTTTTTGACATTCTCCAGTCCATCTTGTTGCAGCATCTTTCTTCAGCATTTTGAAAATTGGCTCACAAATCACGGTCGATTGTGCTATGAATCGGCTGATGTAATTGAGACGCCCCAAGAAACTCATCACTTCTTTCTTGTTCTTCGGAGGTGGAAAATCTTGGATGGCTTTGACCTTTGAAGGGTCCAACTCAATCCCCCACGACTGACGATGAAGCCTAGCAATTTTCCAATAGGGTCTCCGAAGGCACACTTTGCAGGGTTCAGTTTCAGAATTTTACCTTCGAAGCCGATTAAAGAATTTCCTTAAATCTGCTATATGATCTGCGCTTCTTCTAGATTTTATGATGACGTCATCCACGTACACCTCTATTACTTTGTGAATCATATCATGAAAAATAGTCATCATGGCTCTCATGTAAGTGGCTCCAACATTCTTCAGGCCAAACGACATCATTTTATAACAATACATCCCCCACAAAGTGATAAAGGCTGTTTTCTTGGCATCTTCCTCGTCCATCCAGATCTGATGGTATACCGCAAAGCAATACACAAAGGATTGGAGTTCATGCTCGGCATAATTGTCGATCAGTATGTGTATATTGGGGAATAGGAAATCATCTTTGGGACTTGCTTTGTTTAAATCTCGATAGTCGACACATACTCTAACCTTCCCATCCTTCTTTGGATCTGGCACGATGTTGGCCAACCAAGTATGGTATTCAACCACTCTGAGAACCTTAGCTTTGATCTGCTTGGTGACTTCCTCTTTGATTTTCAGACTCATATCAGGCTTGAACTTTCTGAGTTTCTGCTTTACAGGCGGACACATCGAAACTTCAGAAATAAAAAGAATGAAGTGAAGGATAAACGTATATAATGAGCCACTATAGATGTGCTCAAACCAGTCATATCATCATAAGACCATGCGAAAATGTCTTCATACTCCTTCAGGAAAAGGGTGTATTCTTCTTTCTCTGATGATGACAAGTGGATACTTATGCGGGTTTCTTTGAATGTTTCGGAATCTCCCAAGTTGACTATCTCGGTTTCGTCCAAATTTGACTTAGGCTTATTCTCAAAATTTTCCACCTCTCTAACAATTTTCTCAGGGATTATATCTTCTTCTTCTATTTCCTCTGAATCACTATCCTTATGTTGCATTGTCTCATTACATGTCACAGTCGTCGGTTCATCAGGATAAGTTATAATAATGCTGTGGAGAGAAAATGTAAAGGATAATAATAATTACTAAAATAACAATGCATTAGATAAATTTGAAAACGTTAAAACAAGTACGGCTCAATGATTCGATCAATTATTTCAAAACAAAATGCGTCTAAAAATAGAATACTGAAAATGTCTTAAATGCTTAAAATTGCTTAAAAATAGATCATGCTAATTGCCAGGCTACCCAGGAACCCGACAGGCCCGGGATGGTGTAGTAGTCCAATTCTTGAGTACGGCTTCTTTCTCCACAATCTAAATGGTAAGGTCTTCTTCCCCCTCCTCCTGAACTATTGCATTATAGTCCATGTCTTCATCGTCCAGAAACATATTACTTAGGCCAGCTAAAGCCTCATCTTTTTCAGATCCCCATATCACGTCAACTTGTTGAAACGTCTGGTGCAGATACGGTATTAGCTGTTCAAGAGGGTAGTAGGGACCACGCCATGGCGGCGACCAATCATCGTACTCCTGCCAGCTGTACTGATATCCAAGTCCAAAGGTGGTACTGTGACGTTTTGGTTGTATTGGCTTAGTGATACCTTGGAGTTTCTTGCCGAGACCTTTACCGGGTTTACACTCTGTCCATAACAGTATGCTTTCAATCTTATTACTCCACCACTTGTCTTTCTCTATTGCATTGGCACGCTCGATGCGATGGTACGTTTCTCCACCCAACTTCCTTCTATTCTCAACAACTGGAACAGTTTGATTGGAGTAAATGGGATTACTTCCATGTCCATGAATGATCACTTCCTGACGATTCCATTCGAACTTCACGGCATGGTGTAGCGTAGAAGCTACGGCTCCAGCAATATGTATCTAAGGCGGTCCCAAGAACAGATTGTACATAGCAAATATGTCCAATACTTGAAACTCAACATCGAACCAAGTCAGACCCATCTACAGACACAAGTTTATTTCCCCGATCGTGGCTCTTTGAGACCCATCGAATGCTTTTACATTCACAGTTCCTGCTCGTATCTCATGCAAACCTTTACCCAATCTCTTCAAAGTAGTAAACGGACAAATGTTGAGGCTTGAACCCCCATCTATTAGGACTCTGGCTATGAATTTGTCCTCAAATTGTACTGTAATGTGCAACGCCCTGTTATGACTCAGTCCTTTAGGTGTAAGTTCGTCTTCGTAAAAAGTGATCTTGTGGCTCTCCAATACTTGCCCTACCATGTTGGCCATCTCCCCACTGGTAATGTTGTTGGGTAAATAAGCCTCGTTCAATATTTTCATTAATGCATTCCTATGTGCTTCAGAATTTTGCAGCAGTGACAGAATGGAAATCTGAGAAGGGGTTTTGTTCAAATGATTAACCACAAAATATTCTCTTGCTTGCACCTTTCTCCAAAGATCATCTGGGCTGCTCTCAATGATAGTTGTTTGGGGGCGGCTTCTTTACTTGTTCCTCCCAAATGCTCAGGTGTGTAAACCCTACCGGTCCCGGTTATGCGTTGTGCTGCCCATGTTTCTTCCATTTTGCCTTTTCCTTTTCTTCTCACCTCTACAGCATAGTCCCATGGTATAGCATTGGAATTAAAGGACGGTATGGGTGCTACCGTCACAGTGAAGGGTGTGGTTACTTTCACGTCAAACAGAGCTGGTGCGGCTGAGGGTGTTGTTGTTTTAACCTTAAACGGAGTTGGCTTGGCTATCAACCTTAATTGGCGACTGAATCTGCACTATAATAGGTGTGAGAGTGACTGGAGGTACTTTGGGTTCATCCCCTTCACGAATGAGTCCAATTGATCCTTCCGGATCCCATTCTTCATCTGTTTCGATCACATTTACCCCCTCGCCCCTATGATCCGAGAGGGGATTGTTGCGGACATTTGGTGCAGCCTCTTTTGCTTGTATAACTTTGGTGTCAATCAACGTCTGGATCTTGTCCTTCAAAGTGCGACATTCATCAATAGTATGTCCTTTCATGTCTGAGTGATATGCATATATCTTGTTCGGATTAACCCACTGGGAAGAGTTTACCATAGCAACAGTGGGAATAGGGCTGACATAGCCGGCAACTTCAGTCTTTCATAAAACTAATCGATGGGTTCAGCAATAGGAGTGTATTGTCTGGGTGGTCTACGGTCAAAATTTGGTTTGGGTTTCTGGTAGTTTTGGCGGGCTGGTAGTGGTGAGTGGTAATATGCAGGTTGTGTGTTATAAGTAGGGTAGGTGGCAGCGGGTTGTTGATATCTGAGAGGTGAAGGCTGGTATGTGGGTGGAGGTGTTTGGTATGTGAGAGGAGATTTTTGTCCCTGGGCTACCATCACGTCCCCTACTTCCTTCTTCTTGGATATGCCTCCTGACTGCAAGGCCTTGTTTGTAGCTTGGAGTGCCTCAAAGTTTGTCACCATTCCGCTTTTAATACCCTCTTCTATTCTTTCTCCTAATTTGATGATGTCAGAAAATTTATGGTTTTCAATAACCATCAACCTCTCATAGTATTGCGGATCCTGGGCCCAAACAAAGAATTTGTTCATTTGCTCTTCCTCTAATACCGACCTTACTTTCGCAGCCTCCAATCTCCACCGAGTAGCATACTCACGGAAATTCTCTGTCGGCTTCTTCTTAAGATTCTGAATATAGAAGACATCAGGAGCATTCTCCGTATTGAATCTGAATCGATCCATGAAGTCTGACGCCATGCTTACCCAGTTAACCCACTTCTTTGGATTTTGACGTATATACCAAGACAGGGCGTTCCCAGTGAGGCTCCTCATGAATAACTTCATGCGGATCCTTTCATTGTTACCAACTCCTACGAGCTTGTCGCAGTATGTCCTTAGATGTACCTTTGGGTCACCTGTCCCGTCAAATATTTTGAACTTAGGAGGTTCGTAACCCTCCGGCAGTTCTACGTCTGGCTGAATACACAAATCTTCATAGTTCAAGACCTCAATGCCTTTACCCGCTTCAACGCCTTGGACTCAACTTGTGAGTTTCTTAAGCTCCTCTGCCATGTTCTTGATGAGCAGGTCCTTCTCGGCAGACTCCGGTATGTATAAGGTCTGTTGTTGAGTGTGGGGTAAGGTTTCTACGTATATGGGGTTGCTTTGATAGAGTCCAGGAATTTGGGTATAATGGTGGTCGTTGCTTGAATTTTGAGGATCGGGGATAGGTTGCGATGTGTTTTGAGGAGTGTGATAGGTAGTGGTTTATGGATACTGGGTTGGCTGATGATGATGTTGTGGTATTGGTGAAGGATTGGTATTTTAAGGCTGTGTGGCATATTGGTGAGGTGCAGGAGGATTTTATGGATGCTGGTTTGGTGTATTTTGGGGAGGTACTGGGTTTTTGGTGTTTTGTTGGTTGATGTCGGGGACGTTCAGGGTAAGGGAGAGGTTTGCCAAGTTTCAGACCTGCTCAAGTTCCCCTTGTAACTCCAATATCTTTTGTTCCAACCGCAAAACCAAGTCATTCTGTGCTGGAGTGCTTCGACCATCTGAAGTTTCGACATTCTCTTCATGCGTAGCATTGTCTTTCCTGATATTGCTTGTAGCATCCATTATGTCCTTTCCTTTGCTTTTAAGATCGTTCGGAGGAGGAGGAGGTGGAGGACCTCTTGATCTGGTATGATATGCTAATGATGCCAGTATGCACGAACCAATCTTAGGGGATGGGAATAAGCAAATAAAGAAAAGAAAAACAAAAGGTAACATGTTAGTGAGGAGTATTGAAAGGATGTTTGTAGTATTTAAACACGTATTGCGGAATTATAAATTGACGTCCTAATTTTAGGGACCTCATTGCGCCCGAGGTAGGCCTAAGCGACATATAGATTTGGAGAAAATTGATGCCAATAATTGCGTCATTTCATTAATGTGATAAATGGATCAAATCTCTACTAAAACGACAATAATTAGAAAAGGTTACTAATGGCATTTGCCTTATTACAATCAAAGCCTAAAACGAGTCTAGAAAGAAATAAAACATTATTCCTAATCTATTTGGTCCCGGAAGGACCTTCTCCATGCTTGGCCTTCTTTGCTCCATCGATCAGATTCCCCAAGTCGCGCATATCCAGCAATAGATTTTTCACCAATCCAGCAGCAATGGTGGGATGTTTTGGACCATGTCGAACCTAGGGAGCTTCGTGCTTCATTTTCTGCAAACAAAAAAAAGTTAGCCCTTTCCCCCCTCCAGATTTGGTTATTTACACGTTAATGATCAACATATCAGTATGTTTTCTCCAAATAATGTACAGATCGTGATTGTGCCCATCGGGACTATAGAAATCCCGGCGGACTTTGGACAAGGCTTGTCTTAGCGAGTTATTACGCGGATAGCGTTCTAACCAATACTAGGTTTGGGCATGATGCATGTAGAGTTAATATTAAAGTGGGGGTTTCTAGAAGAGTCTAGACAAGTACCCTCAAGCGTACAACTTGAGAGGGAAAGGCATGAAACCGTCGACTGCACCGCTGATCGACTAGTTTTACCGCAAATAAGCCTTTCCAAATTTATAGGGTGATTTAGGAAGAGCAGGGACACTCATCAAGTGCAGCTATGGTATTACTTATGCACGAGTGGAATATGAAGTGGAGCATGCTTTATGCAAAGATAAAACAACACGTTGTCAAATATGTTGCATGATGAAAACAGTAAATGTAGTATTGACTAAAACGTAAAGACATAAAAAGAAAGAAAAATAAGGAAGAAGTTAGTTCGCGCAATTTGGAAATTGTAATAAAGTAGATAAGGGAGTGAGGGTGGGGAGAGACATGATGTAGCAATTCTTAAAAAACGTTTAAATGAAAGCGCATGTTATGACCAAATTAAGCAGAGATTCGCATGCGAGATCAAATAGAGGGAAAACAGGGAGAAGGGTGTACAGGTAGCAAATAAAAAGGAAACGAGAGTGAGATATTCATGTAACAACAAAGATAATGAAGACATGCTTATCAGAGATGACTAATTCATATAAACCAAGTTCACTTATGGTAAGAGCTTAAAAATCCCCAGCAGAGTCGTCATGCTGTCGCGCCCTTTTTTTTTACGAAATCGGGTTTCGACATTGACAACTCTTTTAAGGAAGGGTTTTAAAAGAGAGAGTCACCACCTAATGGGTTAAGGTGCGTTAGGTAACCTATTTGCAGATAACTCTGTCTAACTGGTTTGCGTCACCAAAGATCGGGTAAGGGCTCGAAATTACCTCGAAGAGAAGGTGTTAAGCACTCTTCGAGGTCCACAACTGTGGGTCCCGGCCAAACTCGATTATATGAATTAGTCTATGTGATCAAAGACAAGAAAATAAAGGGGTTTGGGGAAGTTTTATTAAACACAAACAATTGATTGAAAGGCAAGGTGGGGGTGGCCCCCCCTAAGTTTTTAGCCTAAAGGATCACCCCGTGCAACATAAATAATACTTTGTAACTCCCTTGAGACGGGGTGTTACTCATATTATTCAGCGGTCACAGACTATCATCTCTTGCTACCCAATTACTATCTTTAAGTTGTTTACTTAAAGCGCACTAGTCAGTTCTATGTCATACCCTACACGTGCACTACCCGTCCCATGCCTATGGTCCATGAGGCATTTGGACCTCTATCTCAGGGTGGTTCTAGACTTTAACTTAGGCTGCTCAAAATGTCAAAACTAGGCGACATACAAAGCACATTGGACTTTCACTTATAAGCAAGTAAGGGCTCAAGTTAGCCTCCGCATTTAGACAACAAATGCACGCAAGTCAGATTAACAAAGACAATTGCTAATTTTAATAAGTTGAGGTTACAGAACCTATATGCAGGATCTCTATATGAATCTGGATTTAATGAGCGGGCCGTTTACAATCTCTGAAACTTACATAGTTGCCTATTGATTACAGGTATAAAAGATTAAACCTATAGGCATGATATCTAGGCGTTTTATGCAGTAACTAACAGTGGTAATTACAAGATCACATTTAGAATTGGTTGAGTGAGTCCTATAGGCATGGTTTCTAGTGAGGATAATTAGCACAACATTGAAGGCGAGTGAATCGATTAGTTAGCTGATTCAAATTCTATATGCATGACTTCTATAATTAAAACTTATTTTTAGAATCCTATAGGCATGATTTCTAACAAGCAGACATGGAGCATATTTGAACCAAAAGGAAGAACCTATAGGTAGGATTCCTACAATGATTGGAAAACAACACGTTTTGAGCAAAGCCAAAATACCTATAGGCATGATTTCTATAATTTGTGGATAGAGCTGCATGTAAACAGAATTTTGCACACACATTGAATCACACTAGTTCCCAAAAACATGGTCTCTAACAAGCATAAATAGAACGCAATTGAACCAATTATTGAACCTATAAGCAGGATTGCTATCATATTATGACTGATCATAACAAGGTACCTATAGGCATGATTTCTGACACACGACATATAATAACACATCATCGAACCTATAGGCATAATTTCTACCCAACTTTTTGCAAGTATAAAATAAAAATCCCTTTCCCAATTTCACTAATACCCCAAAAATGTATTACAATAATTAATACAGACCCAGAATGAGTGTTGTAAATTACGGAGTAGATATAGCTATAGGGAGCCTATAGCAGGACCAAATACACCTGGACATGCCAGGCCTTCATTCTCATAATTCACCACAGCACCAATGTTACATACCCATAGACATAAAGCAGTTAAGAATTGAATGATTTCCCCAGTAGCCTTAAAAACAGAATTGAGCATATAGAACCAAGACCCCAGTGTGTCAGAGTTCCCAAGGGCTTCAAGAACACAGGGCAGTGCTCACACTAGGGAGGCTAACATAGATGATTTAGAGGAGGGACCAGGGACCAATCCCTAGTGTATCAGAGTTTACAAAGGCCTCAAATGGACCCTGAGCAGTGCTCACACTAGAGAGGTCAAATGATAGAACCAAAGTGGCCTTGGCTTTCAGCCAGCTAAGAATAGAATTCCAAGAACTTAAGAAAGAAGGGAAAAAGAAAAGACTAAGGTTGAGGGACAGGAATTGACTTAAACAGACTTAACCATATTGAGTCAACAAGCAGACACTTAAATGCATAGGTTCAACATGATGAAAGCACATTTTAGGCTAAAAAATGGCAGAGCATGTTTGCAAGTTTGGCAAAGCCATAGGCGCAGAATGAGTTAGAGCATGCTTGAAGTAGGCTAAGTACTTAACCTAATGTTAATATCAAGAAACCAGAGCATCATAGAAAGGGGAAGGGCATCACATTAGTAAAGGGGTGAACTTACAGTCATAAGTTAAAACACATATACTTAATAAAATCATGTCGGATAGCAGGTAACATTGTCATGATGATCTAAATAAAGGTGATCCAGTTATTTCAAAGGTTTATTTCAAAGTAGCAATTCAAGCATGATGAGACAGTCATTACAAACAGGCATCAGAGGGGTGTGGGGATCGAGTGATCATGTTGACATAATAGTAAAGAAGCAAATTACAACTAGCAACAAGAGTTACAGATGTGAGGCATTCACTACAGGGATTCAGGGTAAGGGGATAGACATGTTCATATGCATTCGAAGGTTGACACACTAACTGGATAGACCTTAATGGAGTTCAAATAACTTCAGAACAAGCAACATTAGGAGCAAGCAAGTGTTAAAGAGACTAAGACATACATAAATAACAAAGATAATGCCTAAACATCACTCATATGTATATTGGATCATGTCTTCAGTAATAATAAGATGTACAAATCAGGGATATGTAAGAATGCAAGTGCAGAAGTTAAGTGACTCACCAGTTAAACGAGAAATGCAGGAAAAGAACAAAACCCACAGTGTTCTGAATCATCAATGAGAAGCAAAACCCAGAATTTAATAGCCTTGGCTTTTAGCCGGCCAAGACCAAAGTATAGAACGAAATAACAGAGTAAAATTTTAGATCTAGTGAGGTTATAATGATTTTCCAAGTCTGTTCAAAGGGAATGGGGGAAGGGGTTTATATAGTGGTAGAGATTAACACATAAACATGGGAAATCATTAGTCAAACATTAGAAAGGAAAGCAATCGAGATCAGTAAGGAAAAGAGAAAATTCCATAACCCTAATTTTAGGCACAATACATAAATTGACGGAAATAAAAAAATAAAAATCACATGCTGCATAGAATAAGATGAACATAGACAGAAATCTATTCAAAATCAAAGAATCGAGTCATATTTGGTTTGATTTATAAAGGATCTGAAACCCTAAATTAGGGTAAGCAAAAATCGGTAAAAAATAAACAAATCTACACATAATAGGGTGAATATAGACAAGCTAATACTTAAAATAAAAGGCTTGAACGAACTATGGTTCAAATCAAAGAAAATCTGAAAACCCTAGTTTTAGGGTAAGTAAAAATATCAAAGATACACAGAGATTCATAGACATTCATACCATAAAAGAACAAGAACGAACACAGGTGGAAAAGGTCAAAGAACTGAACCAGATTTGGCTCGATTTCTAAGAGATTTGCTTGCCATGTTTAGGCAAGCAAACTAGGTAACATCATAGACGAACCAATAGTGAGGGGAGGAAAAATAAGGTAAGAGAATCCATGGTGGATTCCGATTTGGGGTCGGATTTAGGAGGGTTTGATAGGAACGGCGGCTAGGGTTCATGAGAGATGAGAGACGAAAGAGTTCTAGGGCTGCGGGGTGGTAAGAATGATTTAGGGTTTGGGGTGGGTTAGGTTTTAAGGGGTAGGTGTGACGTGGACCGTTGATTTTAGTGATCAACGATCCTGATTTAAAGAGTCCTGGGTCGGGTATTAAAATGGGTATGTGGACTGGGCTAATGGGTTTGGGCCAGGGGTATTGGACTGGTGTAAGGGTGTTGGGTTACATCCAAAAATAGGGGATTTTAGGGCTAGATTTTAAATACCCCTTTTTACAAATAAATAATTTGTAAAAATAATCAATAAATAACAAAAGTATTATTTGTGCATAAAAATGATTTAAAATGATTACTTAACATTATAAAATATAGAACGTTATTTTTTGTGTAAATGATGTAATTATATATGCATATGGGCTATTATTGCAAAATATACAATTTAGCTCTAAAATGCAAAATGTAATTATGACAAATGCACTAAAAGCAATTGAAACCCCATATTGGTATTAATGATAAGTTTAGATGATTAAATCATCATAAAAATAATTTATAGGGTAATTATTGGACATTTATATGATAAAAAATACAGAAATAAATTGATTTAAAGTCTTTAAAAATTATGGAAAATTATGAAAATACTTGTGTATGCTTGTAAATCAAATGATGATGCATATGTATTATTTTTAAAGTATATGCATATATAGTTAAAAATATGAGGGAAAAATTGGGTATCAACAGTGCCAAGTTTCAAATATAACCTAATCTTTGTTCATTCTTTGACAATTCAGCTTGACTGTATAGTTGCATTTACCAAGCTTGCTTGCTTCATTCTGCAGGCCCCTTCAGTGAAGAGGCCTCTGGAGATTGGTAAAGCAATTGATGGTTTGTATTTTCAGTTCTCAAAGTCTATGTCTAGTACTACTTGTGATTCTGTGTCTTGCCCTTCCATTTCACATCACACACATGTAAATAGAGCACCTTTTCATTCCCAAACTGTTGTATATAGTTCACAATTGAATAAAGGAAGTGGCCATTCTGTACTAAATGTGTTTGTTATGGTGTTGATACTGTTGATTCCTTGTGGCACAAACGATTAGGACATGTACCTTTTGTAAATATGAGAGGTATCTCATCCATACCAGTTAAATTTGCTCCAAAACAACCCTTCATGTGTCCCATATGCCCCATGGCTAGACAAACAAGATTGCCCTTTCCACTGAAAAGCTCAACCTCAACCAAAGTTTTTGAGTTGTTACACATTAATTTGTGGGGCCCTTATCATGTAACTACTCATGATGGTCACAGATACTTCATAACTCTTGTAGATGATTATAGCAGATCTACCTAGACACATCTTCTGGGCAACAAAAGTAATGCTCTATATGTGATCACGACCTTTTTCACTATGGCTGAAAACCATTTTGGAACCTCAATCAAGTCCATAAGTACTGATAATGGACTGGAATTCACCAGTTCTGAGGCTGCTTCATTTTTCCAGTCAAAAGGAATTATCCACCAAAAGACCTGCCCCTACACACCCCAACAAAATGGGGTGGCAGAAAGAAAGCATAAATACCTACTTGAAATAGCTAGGGCATTGCTTTTCCAGTCCAAATTGCCCCTGAAATATTGGGGAGAGTGTATGCCCACCTCCACATACTTAATAAATAGATTGCCTTCATCCTCCATAAACAACAAATGCCCCAATGAACTACTATACAAGAAAAAGCCTAACTATTCTCATCTCAGAAGTTTTGGTTGCTTGTGTTTCAGCACTACACTTAAAAACCGCAAAGATAAATTTGAACCAAGAGCCACTCCTCATATTTTTGTGGGGTATCCATCTGGTTTAAAAGGTTACAAAGTCTTAAGCTTGGTCATAAGGAAGATACATGTGTCAAGAGATGTAGTCTTTCATGATAATGTGTTCCCTTTCCACCTGTCTTTCAATTTCAATATATATCCTGTCCTGGGAAGTTTCCCCCTGCACAAGGGGGACTTCCTGATGCTCCTGTTTTTCCTTCTGAGTCTGATGTTCCTCATGAGTCATCACTCCACTCCATTGCAGTGTCACCTGAACCTCGCCATAATGCAATATCACCTGGACACTCACACAACCATGACCAATCATCACCCATATCCATGCACCAAAGTGACAACCTAGAAATTAAATCAGCTCCACACAGTCAGGACCAATTCTATGTTCCTGACCTCTCTAGTTCCTCTGAGCACCAGAGTCCTAACCAGTGTAGACCTGCCAGACCACACAAAACACCTGCCTATCTAAAGGACTATGTATATTCAATCCCAAATCTCCAACCATGTCCATCTATCCAAAGTCAAGAAACACAGTCTACATCTTTCACTGCCCTTTTACCAAACAAACAACATTTTTCTTTCCATGCATTGATTCCTGAAAGTCAGCAGATGGTAAGAAGCATTTCACATGAGTGTGAGCCTTGTTCATATGAAGAAGCAGTCATCAATCCTGCCGGGCAAGCAGCAATGACTCAAGAATTCCATGCATTGTACACAAATCATACATGGGATCTGGTACCTCTTCCTGATGGAAAGAAGGCTATATGATGCAAATAGGTGTACAAAATCAAGCACAAGGCAGATGGAAGCATTGAGAGATTCAAAGCCAGGCTGGTTGTCAAAGGGTACACTCAACAAACTGGAATAGTCTATACAGAGACCTTCTCACCAGTGGTAAAGATAACCACTGTAAGAGCTCTGGTAGGGACAACAGTCAAGAAGGGTTGGAAAATGTTCCAACTATATGTGAATAATACTTTTCTTCATAGAGACCTACATGAAGAAGTCTATATGGAAGTGCCACCTGGTTTAGTCATAGAGAGACCAGGCTTAGTGTGCAAACTGAACAAATCTATATGGTTTAAAGCAAGCTAGCAGACAATGGCACGAAAAACTTGCAGAAGCACTATGTTCTAAGGGCTATACTCACTCATTACTGGACTATTCCTTATTTCATAAGAAAAATGACAACACAATGGTGTTTGTGGCAGCATGTGTAGATGATGTTATACTCGCAGGAAATGATCTTGATGAGATCAACTCTCTAAAGAAGCTCTTGGACCAGACCTTCAAGATCAACGACTTGGGGATTTTGCACTAACTTCTTGGGGCTGGAAGTGTTATATAAAGAGAATGGGGTGCTGATTTCTCAGAGAAAGTTCACTATGGATCTATTGAGGGAGTATGACTGCCTACAACAATCTTCATTATCATCTCCTCTTGATCCTTCACTAAAGTTGAAAGCTGATCAAGGTGTTCTGTTGAAAGATCCCACTCAATACAGAAAATTAGTTGGAAACCTGAATTTTCTTACCAACACCAGCCTTGATATAGCCTTTAGTGTACAACATCTTAGCCAATACATGCAGAGTCCCAGGGATACTCACTTAAAGGCTGCATATCATGTGTTGAGGTACTTAAAAGGTGATCCAAACCTGGGGATATTTCTCTCTAACATCACAGATTACAAGATCAGTGCTTTTTGTGATTCAGACTGGGCTGCTTGCTCAGAGTCTAGGAAGTCTGTTAATGGATACTTAATACTACTTGGTGGATGCCCAATTAGATGGCAGTCAAAGAAACAGTCCACCATAGCTTTGTCCTCAACTGAAGCAGAGTACAGGTCAACTAGAGCAGTGGTTGGTGAACTTGTGTGGTTAGTCAGACTGTTTGAAGAATTATCAGTCCCATTATCTCTCCCAATTCCAGTCTTTTGTGACAGTCAGGCAGCCCTACACATAACTAAGAATCTAATTTTTCACGAACGTACCAAGCATATAGAAGCCGACTGTCATTTTGTACGAGACAAGCTTCAGGAAGGACTGATCTCATTGCACTATATTCCTACATCTGATCAGCTGGCTGATATATTCACCAAGACCCTCATACGGATCAAGCATTCCATTTTACTTGACAAGTTGGGTGTGAGATCAGAAGTTTACCTAAATATCAGTTTTGATTAAATTGACCAAAAAAGGGTCATATAATAAAATGGGACTCAATTAAAAACATTATATTATGACCTATTTATATGTCAATTTGCGACAGGAACCACGGTTCCCGCTTCTCATATTGATGAATTGCTTCCCTCACCCTCCTCTTTCATTTCCGCTTAAGCTTCCCCCGTTTGTGGGATTAATTGATTGGATACCCAAGACCCATAATCTTTCCTAGGAACAACTTCTACGACGATAGGCATAAAGGCATGATTAGTTCCACAAATCTCACTGCACTGACCATAGTAAACTCCTTCTCGTTGTACACTTGTTCGACCAACAATTAGCCACTGGTGAAAAATTAAATATAAATTTTTTAAAATATGTTTGATGGGTTCAATGAATTACCAAGTCGCCTGCTTTGCAATAAAATTGGAAGAAGTTGAAGCTGCGCATAATTTAACGTTAAAGCCGATATCTATAACCATTTAACACCATCATCCTTCAAGGTTTGGTGGCTTCAATACCTAATACTCAATGTCAACGTGGAATTCAAAGAAGTTAGTGTTCCCTCCATTCAAATTATTCACCGTGTTTCTTTTTTACACGCCCTTAAAAAAAAATATTAGTTTGTATGGATTTTGGACTATTTTATCTTTATTTTATGTCTTAAGATATAATCTCTCTTTATTGAATATTTACTCTATTTGTTTGCTATCTCCATCTGCATGAAAAATTACGATTGAGCGTAAAATGAAAAAAAAAAAGTAGCTTATCTTGAACTTCTACAATGACAAATAATTTGAGACAACTATTTTAAAAAAATGATAGATAATTTAAAACAAAAGGAGTATCGATATTACTATATAAGTTAGTGAGAGCTGATTATGTTTCCGTGTATTTTCTCTTGACATCTTCTGTAGAAACTAGCGCGGATTTATAAGGATAATTCATTCTTAATTATTGCTATTTCGACTGTTCTACTTTTGACGTACGCCTCCATTTTGGATAATAATACTCCATCCGGTCCAAATAAGTGATTTTTTAGCTGTATTCACACATATTAAGAAATTCACCTCTTAACATTAATTAGCAATGAAATTGACCATATTAACCTTTACTATCTCTTCACATAAATACTCCTAACACACACTCCAACACTATTTACTCCAAGGGCAATGTAGGAAAAAATAATTAATTCATTCTTGAAATCTGAAAAAATTACTTATTTTGGACCACAAAAAAAGGACCAAAAAATCACTTATTTTGGACCGGAGGGAGTAACATATTAGAATTAGTTAAACAAAAAGGGAAAAAGAGAGGATTGAAAAGAAAGAAGGAAAAATAACAATTATGCGTTGAGATATAAGAAATGCAGCACGATCTTATCCATGATAGTGTTGTCTCGTGTCTTTGTTTAATAAAATGCATGTTTGTGTTGATAGTGAATATGATTTTGTTGGGTTTTTAAGCTATTAATGCTTAAAATGGGGTGAATGGGAAATGGAGGGAAAATGAAATATTTGAGTTTCCCTCCTTGATTGTCCCGTATGGGAAGAGGAAAAGGTTTTTGATGGGTATATAAGCAATTGCTCTTCTTCTAGCTCATAAAGAGTTGAGAAGAAGGCAAGCCTCGCGCCGTCGTCGTCATCGCTCGGCTCGGCACAGCTCGGCTTCGGCTTCGGTCAAATGATTGATTGATTAATTTTTGGACCAAATTTATTTGTTAATAGTAAATATTAACAGAAATGTTATTAAATATTTGGTTTACAACATATTAATATTAAAATAAATATTAATATTAAATCCAATTCAGTTATCCAATTTTCAGTTTTCTGTTTTTGTAACTGAAAATTAACTACCCTTCAATTTTCCTTCTTTATTGTTGAGTAAATAGCCATTTATGTTATGGCATTTATGCTATGGTCGTTTTGCATAAACAACCATTCTGAAGAGTTGCATCTCTTCAGATTTCAGCCCAACTTTGGCTATAAATACAAGTCTATTCTGCTAAGAATTTTCATATGATTTTCTGAGTTTCTCCTCATTCTTCTGCATACTTTTAACATCAAACAAAGCAACAGTAAGTGTGATTTGCTACTGAACTTTGTGTTCGCTGAAACACTGGGGTTTGAAGTACCACTACACCAGTGTGTAATTCGTTCTATCCTGGGAGGAAATAATCCATAACCTTGGGTACTAGGAGGGGATTAAATTCCTTAAGGAAACACTGTGAATTCAGTGGGCTCAGATTAAAATTCTGTTTCTGTTTTTCATTTCTGTTTATGTTAATTTATATTTTCTAGAATTATTTTACATATACAGTTTACTAACAGATTTAACTAATTATATACACAGTAAGGGTAAAGAAATTCAATAGTATCAATATTTTAACTAATTATATACACAATAATTGTAAAAAAATTCTATAGTATCAATATAGCAAGTTATTACTGTATTTTTTGGTTAATTAGAACAAGTATAATAACTTAAACAGTCAAATTATGCTGTAGGATCATCTTTAGCTGATGGTTTAAAAAAAAAAGTAGACACTGTCACTTTACAAAAGAAAAACTAATAAGCTAAGCTGAATGTATTAAACAAAGCACTGTTATGATCACACCAAGTTGTAAAGATAACCAACAAACAATAGTTTTCGAATTTTGAACTGGTCCCCTGTTTTTGCCCTCTGGCTACTTTTTCAACCAATAAAAAATCTTCACCACCTACTGATCTACTTCCTTCCCTCAGCTTCTTCATATAAAGAAAATACTTAAAATTCACCAAACATAAGAGCTTTGTCCGTGGAGTTAAGTGCCTTATCATCTTGATCAAATTTGAGCTGTTAAATAAAACCCGACAAGAAATAATGAGAAAAGGGTCAAGAAAAATGTGGTGGGTGGTGCCATGTACAAGCAGATCGAAGAGCTTCAAGACAGAACCAATAGTGGACATTGAAGAGATACTGAAAATGAAACTCGAAACCATTAATGAAGAACCAGAAATCTGTGAAGAAAATGGCAAGCTGACGAAGGCACATCGAAGCAATACTATGAGCAAGATATTAGTGAAGAAGATTAAGCTCCAAGTCAAGATAGGTCGCATATTTTCGCCTCAATTTAGCCTCAAGGAATCGTATGTTTTGTTCATGACTGGTTTGGCTACCAAAGGTGCGTTAAATGGTCTTCCTAGATATTAAGTTCGTACTAAGAAGATCATCATATATTGCTACATATATTTTGGTGATTCAAGACACTGTATCTTCCTAAGTGGATGAATAGTTTAACATAATTAATCTCTCTGGTTCTTTCGTTTTTTAATTAGTATCTGTAAATCTTGGTTTTGTAGATTTACCGCGCGCTGTCATTAACATTGTGATCACTTACTTTTGCCAATTTTTAATTTAGCCTTCCCCAAGCCCCTCAATTTTGTTACATTTGATTAATCAAGATTACATTTGGAAAGGCCTGCTACCTGTTATTTTTGTACTATAAGATATCCTTTATACAAGGATTCCCGTTTGGCCATGACTATATATATTTGAAAGTACTTAAAATCAGTATCTGCAAATACTAGTACTTTGGAATGAAGTATTTTAATTTTCACTTATAAATATTCACTGTTAGCAAAATTTGATTAAAAGAGAAGTTTAGTTTCAAACACAATTTTACCTTTCAAAAAGTGTTATCAAACTTCAACTATAATTTTTCTTTTTTCAATATCAACTCAAATGTTGTCCAAACGCATTTGTGTGTTTGAATCTAAAAAAAATACTTTGTTTATAGAATTTTAATTTAAGCTACTTAAATTTCCTATATCTCAATAAGGTTTTTGATAACAAGAACTAAAGTATCGTATTCAAATAAATAGCTAATATTTTCTGAATATTGAAGCATGTATATAAATGGACTAACTAAATTTATGCTTCTATGATCAAGTCGATCCTCCGATTGAATCGGGGGCAAACGCCTACAAAAAGAATCACTTAAATTTAAGAAAAGGTCACACAAAAAGATCACGCCTACAAACGCCTTCTTCTTGTGAAACTCAACACTGATGGTTCATGCATTGGAACTGCGTTTGGAGAGGGATGACTAGTGAGAGATCATCTCGGTAAACTCATCATGGCTTTCATATTGCCATTGGGACAGGGAACTAAATATTGGGCTGAAGCCTATTCATTCTTGTTTGGCGTAAATGGTGCATTCAGAAGGAGTATAATCTAGTCATTGGCGAGCCTGACTCATTACTACTACATAATTGCATCTCAGTAGCATCGACTACACCATGGAGATTGGAAGGGGTTGTAAAAGAGTTAAAGGATTTGGTAATAGGCATGGAGTGCTAACTAGACATTGTTACAGGGAAGCCAAAAGAGTTGCTGACAAACTAGCTTTCCTAAGCCACAATACTAATATATACTCTTTTCGGTTCAATTCCGAGACAAGCTAGAGGTTTATTAAATACAGACATATGGCAACTACCATCCTTTCGAGTAAAGAAGAGAAAACCCGGGATGCTCGTTTATGAGCCACTATGAAGTAGCAAATTTTTTTATTTCATTTTCTTTTCATGTGCTGGCTCATGGTTCAATAGCTTCGTCTCTCTAAGTTACCATCTTCCAAGAAGGCTAGGCCTAGTCCTCCTTCTTCAAGTGTACTAACCTTCCGGTGACAATAAAATCATGTATTAAAGTTAAAAAAAAAATATTCCTTATACCTAACATCTTGTTTCTTAATTCAAATTCACACAAATATGAAGTACCATTTCTGATTATATAATTTTAACAATTTAATTGATTATGGATAAATTGAACTGGACATATCTAGTTCATCTAGTATTTGAATCAACAACATCCAAATGCATAAACAAGAGTCCATACTATTGTTTGTTTTCGTTCTGGGAAGACTAAAATATGTTTGTCAAGAAATAAAGAGAAAAAGAAAAAAAGGTCACAAATTTGGCTGTAGCTTTATCGTTTGCAAATAATACAAAAATTAAACGATACCAATTATAGCCTCCAACTAGAAGAGCCCGAGAATAAAGCTTTTCATCTCATCCCTTACAAAGTATTTTAGAGAATTTCTATATCCTCCAAGTAAACATCAATGTTTTTTCTTTGATGCCAAATTTCTACATCATTCCTATTTTGCTTGCGCTAATAAGTCAATATTCCATATATAAACCTCTGTTTTAAAAGGCAGAGTTGGGATTTGCCCGGGGCTCGCTTCGGGGCGGAGCACTCGTAAAACGCCCCTGGGCTTATGTATGGGGCTTAGTTCCGTGAGACTTACGCCTTCGGCCATTGGGGCTTACACCCCGGTCACGCCCAACACACAGCGTACTGGGCTCGCCTAATAGAACTTTATGCAATTGTATGTAACTAACCTTGTAAATCCTCAAATTTTCTTAATAAATCGTTCACTATTCAAAATTACTTTTTTCCTAATTATAAATCATTAAGTGAGTATTTTATGTCATAATTAAAGTAAAAATTATTGCACGTTATCCACTAAGACTGTTATGATATTTAATTTTAAATAAATCTTACATTTTAAATGTATTTATTTATTAACTTTTGTTATGTCTTTACTATATAATAGTCCATAATTTTTTTTATAATTATTTTTCTAAATATTATTTTTCTCATTATGAGATACAATACTTATTAATTTAATAGCTCGGTATTAACTAGTAACTATTTACAAATAATTAGTTATCATGGTATTGTATGGTGAATTATGTGTCACTTTATGAACTTGTTGAAATTTAAAAATGAACGATGCTTGAGGATCATATTTAAATTGTCAATTATATTTTTATATAAATTCTCTCAAAGCATATCAAATAAAAGGAGTATTTTAAAAAAAATATCAAATTATAATATCGAAATTCTTTCAAGATTCATTACTTCTTAAGAGATACATATACGATTTCGTATCGAATACATTACTTTTGATGTTTGAGCTGTAACATTGTTGCAGCTAATTTGCATATTATATGTCATACTTTTGTATTATTCATAGTTGAATTATAATTTATAAATATTTTGAATAGATTATTTGTTACTCCTTGATTTTGTGATTTTAATGTAATTTTTATAATTATTTTTTATTTTATACTATCTTAAAGTTCTTGAAATTAGTAAAATTTAAAGATCCGTGGGACTTACGCCCCATGTCTCAGGGCTTACGCCTCGCCTCGTCAGGGGTAAAACGCCTCGCCTCACGCCCCCGCCTTTTAAAATATTGATTTAAACTTTCAAATATGTTTCATGGGATAGGATGTGTACTCCTAAATCTGCTGGTGGAATGAACCTCATCAATTTTCTGCTATGGAATAAGGCAGCAATTGCAAAGATATGCTGGGATCTAGCTCATAAAGAGGATAAGCTGTGGATCAGATGTATTAATGCTTTCTATATAAAACATTATCAACTAGAGGATATGCCAATTCCTAAACAGGCTAGTTGGATGGTTAGGAGAATAATTGCCTCAAGAGATATTCTGCAACAACTCCAAGGCTCAAGTGTTCACAAGGGCTCTATCAGACAAATATACCTGCAGCTACTAGGAGATCTACCAAGAGTAAATTGGAAGAACCTAATCATGCAGAACTATGCTCGACCAAAAGCAGTGTTCAATCTATGGTTAATGCTACAAGGAAGATTGCCAACCAAGGATAGACTGGCTAAATGGAAAATGAACATAAACCAACAGTGTGTTTTGTGCCAAGGACATATAGAGACAAGAGAACATTTATTCCTGTCATGCTCATTTTCAGAAGACTTGTGGGAGCAAGTAATGCAATGGATTCAAGAGGACCAGCCAAAGAATCATACCTGGGACCAAAGGCTTCAATGGATCATTAGCAAAGCTAAAGGAAAATCAAGCAGAGCCAGTATTTCCAAGATGGTGATCACTGAAGTTTCATATGCACTATGGATGGAAATGAATGCTCGTATATTTGAGAACAAATATCGCAACAGTGAAGTCTTAGCAAGAGAGCTAGCTTACATACGTAATGTTAGAGGAAATCCTAGAACTAGAAAGCAGATGCAGCAATTCTTGATATAGTAGACTAGTAGTTAACATAGTTATGGTTAGCTAGTAATTTAGATGAGATTTGATAGTCAGCTGAGTATAAGCTGGACTATGACATTGTAAAGCATGATCTTTGGTGATTAATAAAAATTTTAATTACCAAAAAAAAAAAATACTAAGCATGTTTTGATCTATTTTTTTATTTGTATAACTGTATATTGTTAGTGCTGAAGTTAATTTTTTAATTAGTCAATTTTGTATGAGTCATTATTTTATTTTTATATTATTCTTACATATTCAAAGGTTTAATTATTTCTTAAAAAATATTTTATTTATATTAAAAATAAAAAATTACAAGTTCTTAAATTAGTATTTGCATATAATAGTTCAGGGTGAAATATTTTCCATTTTCACTTATAAATTTGCTAACAAATTGTTATTCAACTGAAGTTCAATTTCAAACACTACTTCAACTTTCAAAATATTTTCTTCAGCTTTAACTTTATTAATTTTTTCAATTTTAACTCAAATGTTGTTCAAATGCAAACCTTATGTATTGATCACAAAATATTTAGCTATAACATTCAAATTGCAGGCATATTTGCAACCAAGAGGAATTAGATTTGTCACAGTAGTATTATGCGGAAGAAAATACAAAAAATAAGTGGAACATATAATTCAATAAAATAAGAATAGGTCTATAGTCCATACTGCTATGCTTTAATGTTCCCTGCTTTGCGTATCTACAAGGAAGGGAAAAATAGATGAAAAAAATGGTGGGAACACCAAGACAAGGTTTAAAGTCTTAAACATATGAACATGAATCAGTTGTTGTTGTCCATTGGTCTGACATTTTGATCCATAAAATCTTGACAACATGGGCCAAGTTACTACTAAATCAATTGTTTTTGCTTTAAACTCTTGCAGAAGAAATTAGGAACACTAGAGAATGGCCTCACAGTCACTTGTCACTCTGCTTTCTTAGATGTCACTACATTATTCATGTTAAAACCATCTTAGTTTTTTTTTTTTTTTTTTTTTTTTTTTGAAAATGTAATTGGATTCTTCCAACTCAAGCATAAGGAGAAGATAGAAGATATTAAAAAAACAACCTTAGGGATAGTTCATTCTATTATGTCCGAAAAAATCAGGTGTCTTGCGGAAGTTAGCATAGCAAACCTTGAACGACGATAAATCCAACAACAAAAGAGAAATCTACCAAAAGAGACACAAACATTTAACGTGGTTCGATCAACTGACCTACGTCCACGGCGGAGATGAGCAATCCCACTATAATAAAGGAGAGTACAAAATATCGAAAGAACAACCTCACGAAGAGGCAAACACAAGTGACACACTAACACTTATCCCGTAAAGTTCTCCCCCTAAGCACTACTCTCAAACCCTATGTGACTATATTGTGGATGCTACCGAATGAGAAGGGTGGTTCCTCAATTTATTGCACTCCAAACCTTTTCTTACAAGAAAAGGGACTAGCCAAATATGGAAGAATTATATTTTCCTTCTATGAAAAGAAAAACCCAATTATGGTAAATATGTTGTCATTTCCTTCATGAAATAGGAAAACCAATTACGATAAGAAAATCTGGACAAACATCTAACACATTCTATAAACACTATGAATCTAAGACCAAAATTTGATCTCTTCCATTTGCAACCTAGCATTACATTCGATATTTTAATTTTATAATATCATAAGATTAGCTACTTCTATAATTCATTCGCTTTACGCTAGACTTATTTTTTACTGACAAAACCAGCTATATTTGTCTTTATACTTTCTATTTTCCGAGGTTGAACAATATAAAATATAAAAAGTTTATATAATGCACTAATGGTCAAGTAAGTAATTGACACTCTAGAGAAAATATTTAAAATTGAATGAGCAGTATATTTAAGATAATCTCAGGTATTATAGGGGCTCATCAATATATCGTATGGTAATGTCATTTCTAATAAGTGGGATCATTCCAAGCATTTTGTGTATTCTTTCCTTCAAATTAACTTTTCCAATTGTAAATATGCATGCTTATAAACTAGAGACATTTGTATGACTAATTATTTTATTATTGCAAAAACACAATTAATGGTTTAAACATTTTACATTTTACTGTTATCAATTTAGAAAAAAGTTTGAATATAATTCTAAGAGATAAAAGTTTCTTATATCAATTGGAGTATTAGAAAGTCACTTATAAACCGGAATTTAGATTTGAAGAAACTTAAGCCATGGATTCTATTTCTATCTACTGGAGTGACGATGTGATGGTGTTTTCTATGGAAGGTACGTGCGGTGGCTAAACCAGAAATTTCTTTAAGGGTGTTTAAGTATAAAAGAAGTAAAATAAAATTCCGACAAAGGGTGTTCAATATATATTATATACATCCAAACTTATTATTTTACCCATATATAGGTGTAATTTTTCGACGAAGCTTCGCCCCTGGGTACGTGGACCAACATTGTTAAACAACCATGAGTCACATACCTATTTTGTTTCTACTTGATTTGGTCTTAAACCGTTGCTAAACGTGTCCAAATCGTTGCTATATATCTAATTGAAGTAGATACGTGTAAATGCTACAAATGTTCCTAAACCGTCGCTATATTTCTTCTACTATTATTAGTAAGTATATATAGAGGCTATTGTACTCACCGGGGAGCCTTTAAAATATATATTTTAGCGACGATTATCTTGATGAGCTACAGAAAGAAATTGTCACAAAATATTTTATATTCAGAGACGTATCCTATACTTAAATTTTATGGGTTTAACTTTTAAGATTTTTATCATTAAACTCATTATACTGTTAAAACTATAGGTTCATATCTTATTTGTTGAGATGTTAATAGGTAAGACCCCCTGTTTATACTTAAGTACTCATTTTCTTGTAGTTCAACAACAAATTAAATCATTCAATATCTAAATCTGACCTCCAAATCTTTTGAACTAACTGAAGTTTATCCTCATCCCAATTATTATTTGTTAGCTACTGATTTTTCATTTATTCTTCCTTCTTTTCTTGAAAGGAGTTCAAAGGTTAGCCACTTAATCAGAGGCGGATCTAGAATTTTTAGTATATGGGTGCACTACTAAAAGAAAATAGAAAAAAATATATTAAGTGGGAATTGATCCCTCTTGCTCTTGGTAAATAACTCAACCTTCAACCAAGTGCACCATTCAATCTTCTTGGAGCATGGGTGCCAAGAGTTAGTATTATACCAATTTAGGAAATATGTACATAAAATATTTAATTTTATGAAGAGACCATGAGTTCACGTGCCCCGCATTTTACCCTACAAATCCGCCCCTGCACTTAACCACTTCATTCGAGATATATATCATCTCAAGAAAAATAAATACTACTAATAAAAAGGAAACATATCGAGGTGTAAATGTATCCATAACCTGCTGTGAGCTGAAATATGGAACTGCAATTACACACACACACACACCTTTTTGAACCTTTTAACTTTCCAACTTGTTGTAGTATTGATAAACAATAAAATTCTTTTGATTAAAAATAGGCGTAAAAGCCAATATCAAAAGGTATTCCTTCGGGATTTAACAGTGGAATGAGAAAGGACAGGAAGTCCCCAATGACAAGAAAATACAATTGCAGGACATACATCTTCCATATTTTTCATTCTTTTCACTATCTCCCCATATATTCTAGCAATCCTCCTTGGCAATATTACCATAGAAAATGCCTTCCAATTCAACTTTCTAGACCGTGATAACTTTATACCTTTAAATCTTCCATTCATTTTCTTGATTAGCCAACACTTTCTTGGCCTAGTTGCAACTTTCAGATCTTCAACTCCGCCAAGTCTTTCATATCTTCTTTGAAACCCCATCTCCAGCAACATAATATCTTCAAAATTTAAATGATTCTTGGACTACTCATATGCAGAAAATAACATTCTCCAATCAAGTATTTATACAAGAAAGAAGATGTTAAAAGAGAAAGAATGCATGCGCCGTCAGTTAGCACATGGAGAATCTTGCTCTTTGTATTACTTCAAAGAGTAGATATAACAGAAAAAGAGCAGATTGATGATTCCTTCAACACATGGTTAGGATCATATTATAGAACCAGTGCATTGTATATAAAGGAAAAAATTAAAGGGGAAGTTAGAGAGCAGAGTACTAAAACAAGTTGAGTATTTAAACAAGAAAAGATGCTCTCCTATTCTTTTGGACACATGGCTAGCACAATGGATTTCAAGCTTTAAACAAACTTACCAGCTCAATATTCTGCATTGCCGCTCTCCTCTGTTACAGAGTTTTGTTTGTTTCCTTTGATAATGTAATTAGCAGATGATGAATGGCATGGAATATTATTGTCATGTGCAATGATTGATGTGAAAATTATAAAAAATAGAATGCCAATGATTTGTTTGGAATATGTGGAGTTTTTGCAGCTTTCCATTTAGAAACAAGACTAATATCTAGTTATTTTTTAATGTATTTGACAGAGATTATTTTGGAAACTTTCATCTATGGACAGAGATTGGTCAAGGCCTAGGAGCTAAATACATTAAAAAATGTTGTTTAGACCAAGTGATTCATGTCCAAGTCAGGTTAATGATATAATTGAGGTCCAAATTACAGATGCCAAGTATGGCTTAGAAAAGGTCTAAATTACAAATGCTAAGTATTTACACTGTCTTAATTTGGCTAAAGGCTAAGTCATCTGTCTTGTTGATAAGTGCTTTCACTATTCTAATTTAGTTAATCAAAAGCAATTAGATGTAAAGATTTTAATATCCTAAGATACAAGCTACGGGGATCAAAGAATGCTAATGTAACATACAAAGGTTAAAGCAAATGATTGGATCTACTTAATTTTTCTCTTATATTAGTTTCTACATTTTTTCTTGGAAGAATAATTGGGAAAATGTCAAAATTATACCCATATATTATTGTATACCCGTAAAACAATACAGTTGAATTTGTAACATGATTTATAGACAAGCGAATCGATTTGATCCCAAAATGACAAATAAGTTAAATAAAATGCAAGACTTAGCATTGAAATCGAGATAAGACAGCACATAGCTTGGTTCCAGGAGCAGAGCTTCCGAAGGCAGTAATAAGAATATCAATAGACACGAAATAAAGTGTTATTGAGCTTTGGAATAATATGTAGCATAAGTTTGTCAGAAAACTCATGTCATTTACAATGGCGGTTGAAGTCACTATTTATAGTTGCACCTAGGGAACAAGGTCCTAGGGTCAAGCCTCTCTTAAATGACAATTAAGGGGCCATTGATGAATGTATAACAGCAGGCTATGAATACCAACATTCTCTATAACGGATTATGTATTTAATACTGAAAAATATTCCTCATTGAATGCTATCGGGAAGCAAACATTCGTTTGTCTTCATTAGCAATATTCCCTTTGGGATCTTCTCGGTGCCAACCGAACTGATGTCCCCGGTCTTGGTTTATACTTGCCTCACTTTCCGTCTGTCTCCGATTTCACGTGTCGCTCTATTATTCGAGCATTTAATTCGAACCGATTTCACCCTATATAGATAGTCCCCCTGCTCACCAGCATAGATTACGACAATGACCATGGATGGATGGAGCGGTTCGTTGTTGTTGCCACTAGGGATATCATCCCGGCCACAACTCCGTCTCTTCCTGAGTCATGGATTCGTACACGTAAGTTCAGCGTCAGTCTCTTCTCTGATAAAAGGTCATTTAATGTTATTACTGATCTGTTTCTTTTCATTATTGCAGCAACTCGGTGGACACCACCAAGAGTTGAAGGCTTGGACCAGTGGGTCCAGAAGATTTAGAATATTACCACGCCTGAGACCCGCCGGTGGTAGGCCAAAAATAATGGTAAGTTAATTCACGAAACTAATCTTGTATTTACCTCATTTTTATGTATAAGAAAATTGGTTAATTTCTTTTTTCGTTTAATTCAGGTCTTCCGCGGAGCTCTATTACCTTCCCCGAGGAGGATGTTTTGGCTGATCCCGCAGAGGTTGCGAGGTTGCTGAAGGAGGCCTTCACCCGAACAGGTGCTATCGGGTCCGCTTCTAGTGTAGGTGCTTCCTCTCGGAGTCTCCGGTCGGAGAGCAAGCATCCAAAAAGGATGCGCTCCTCCTCGACCGAGGGCAAAAGTGAAAAGGTGAAGAGCGTCGTGCCCGAGCCAGCCACAGCTATTGTGGTGATTGATGATGACGGGTAAGCCAGTGATGAAGGGGCTTCCTTACAAAGGAGACAATGACATTCATCAGCTCAACAGAATGCTCAACCTGAAGAGCTAATAACACCAACCGAGGATGACGTCCAAGCGCTCTGGGAGAGTGTGATATAATAGAGAATGCAAATTCTTGCTTTCGAGCCCCAATTCCTACTCCCGGTACTACGGGTCTAGATAGGGCCTCTTCCGTCTTCGGTTGATGAGCAACCTACAACCAGCACTTCCTTTGCCGCAACTTCTTCTTATCCCGCAACACCATCAGCTTCATCTCCTTACACGCCGGTCATACCTTCGTCACCAACAATTTCTACATCACCCCCACCGGCTGCAGACATCCGAGAGGAGGATGTCTCCCCTCCCAAAGTCCAGACCATGGGGATTTGGGGCACAACTATTCGCGCCCCTCTGCAGATCGCTAGAGGAGAATGGGCGTCTCCCTCTCGATTTCTACCGAGTTCCATTTGCTGTCTCGACTGGTGGAACCCGCCAATTACCTGAAGCCGTTGGCTACAGAGAAAGATAAGAAGATAATACACTCTCTTTCGGGTGTATTTTAAACAATTCCATGCACAATGCAACAGTGGTATGATATTTGTTCCTTTTACTATTTCTTCTTGTCTTGTTATGACATGACTTTTGAGTTTTTGCTTTGCAGGCTAACTTCATTGCTTCTGAGGGCCTTCAGAAGTTGATCCTCGATAAAGAAAGACTCACGTTCGAGCAGGCCCAACTGTTGGCCGAGCGGGACCAAATTGCTGCTTGCCTCCCAGCATTGGAAGCGCAAGCTGCCGAAGTCGGCGATTTGGAGGCTTGGTTGTAGCAGAGCGAGCAGGAGGTGATGGCCCTTAGCCAAGAAGCCGCCCAAATAAATGTACAATTTCAAGAGGCCAAGGCTAAATGGTCTGTGGTCCAAAATAATATTCTTGCCGCTGTTGAGCACGAGGCTGCCTCTACTGAGAGATTGAATAATTTGTAGACAGCCTTGAACTCCAAAGCTGAAGAGGTTGCTCCTGTTGAAGAGAAGCGTGCCCATATGGAGGAGAAGTATAAGAGTGTCATGGAGCACAATAAGTTTCATATCTCCACTATCCATTAACTTGATCTCAACCTTCAAGCCACAAGATCTGAGCGGAATAGCCTTTCGACCGAGGTTGATCAGCTTAAGTCAGAACTCCAGCACCGAGCGGATTCCCTCACTGTTTGGAAAAACATTTTCGATGTATAGAATAAGGAAAAAAAACCTTGGAAGAGGCCAAAGCAGGTGACATTGACTTTGATGCCGAGATCGCCAAGGCCTGTGAGATAGAATCAACCGCCCAGAGGTGCCTCCTGGTTCGACCCGATGCAACTGATTCTTCTGGCTCCCATTCGACTTCTCGATAACTGATGACGTCCACAACACATTTCAATAAGAGATATGATACAGCCGTATGCAATAATAATTACCCAACTATGAGTCGGGGTCGAATCCACTGTGAGTTATGAGGGGTGCTAGGAGTATATATTTGAAGCAAATGAATGGGCTATCTAAGATTGCACTTCCACAACACAATTTTTGTTTTCTACTTCTACTGTTACTCTAATGAATGCAAGCTAAAGAAAATAGACTAGAGATGAATTGTTTTGAGGTTTTTCAAATAGGTTAAAGGCCTAGGGCTGTGACCATAACCTAGGTGTTTGCCTAATGGGATAAAGACGTTAATGCTTGTTTTGTTGATTGGGGTGTATTATAGCTCTCAACTCTACATTACCCACTTAATACCTCTCGGTTAGAGAGTGACTTTTTTTTAATTTGTCTTTCTCAAGTCCAAATGGGTATCAACCAAAACAGTTGATAAGAGCTCAAGTCGGGTTATTACTATCTCTAGGTTGAACCCTTTATTTAGGTTAATCAATCTCTCAATTAACCTAATTCCTTGTTAGCTAAGTTATCCTAGACTAGGTCCTTCTTTCTCAAGTAGAGACTAAGTCAAATAGGCATGAATTATAATTTGCAACCATTAATTCTAAAATTGAAGCATGAACTAAGCTAAATAATCAACACCCAATCATAAATAAGCACTAAATTAGATACCCATAAGGTTTACATACTAGGGTTGGGCCACAACCCTAGTAAAATTCTAGCTACTCATAATAGAAATTGCAGAAAATAAAGAAGAAAAGCTAATTAAACACATAATGAACAGATTAAAATGATGAAATCTAATGTTAAAAAACCCAAATAAGCTAAAACTTCCTAAAATAGTAAAAAGAAATGGTTACAACAGTTTTGGATGTTCAAACTTGACCTAAATTTGTGAAACTCGTCTACTTATACAGGGCCAAAAATCACGGACAAAAATGCCGCTCGGGAGGTTCTGCGGCCGCACAATTCCATGTGTGGTCCACAGATTTCTCCAGCTGGCAGGAAAGTGAGTTCTACGGCCGCACATTTCTTGTGCGGCCAGCACTTCATAAAGGCTTTAGGATTTGGACTTCTACACATTCTTTGAACTTGAAAATATTTGTCAGTGCAAGACCAGTTCTGCGGCCGCACAATTCATGTGCGGTCCGCACATTGCTTAAACTCCTGATGGGCTATTTGGCTTGGGTTGAGGCCGTAGATGGAATTCTGCGGTCCGCAATTTCATCTGCCGCTGCAGAATTCCTTTTGCAGAACCAACCCTTTACCGTGAGTGTTTCATAAGAGAGGATCCTCTTGTGTTTACGGTGCTCTTGAAGCGGACGTCTCCTGTTCATCCGGCACTAGCATTTGAAGTACTTCATTATCTTCAAATGATAAAATTAATTCATCGTTTAGACAAGAAACAAGATATAATATAAAAGGACTTTATTTTATTCGTTTTATCTTCAAAAGTACATAAGCATTCATTTTTGCTGAAAAGAAATTGTCATTACTAGTGGCTAATTTGTACAAGTTGTTTTTACGGGGCTGGCCGTGCAGTCCCCGGCCCAAATGATATATTCTATTTCTTGAATCTCGTAGTCCCGGTTTCTGTGGCAATCAGGTTTCCATATTCTCATATTATTCCCCCCCAGTGTTCGAATACGAAGAATGCGAATTGGAACACTGGAAGTCTTGCTCTTATGAAGATTCCACTAGTGAATGGTTGGATAATCTTTGGTCCGATAGCAAGCTTCATTTGCCGTTAGAAACTTTGCTACCGAGCCAAAGATTATCTAACCCCCCAATGGCTTGGGGTGAAGAGGCACTCGTGAATGATCAGGTAGCTTTTGGTCCGACAGCAAGCTTTGTTTCCCATTAGGAACTTTGCTATCGAGCTAAAGACTACCTAACCATCTCGTAGTGGTTTGTTATTTCCATGCCTTCGTTTAAAGGTCTTATTTATGTCGGTGAAATTTTCTTTCGGAGTATGGTTTTCGTTGCTGCCTCATTAAAATCCTTGCCAGAAAAAAACCAATAGGGACAAAAACTGCACGAAGGGAAAAAGAGTACAACATATACTTTCAGTATAAGCGGTGCCCATCAGTAATAGAACATTTTAAGGTGTTCCACATTCCAGTTGCTCGGCAATTTTGTTCCGTCTTGATTTTTCCGTTCATAAGATCCCTTCCCGATGACAGCTGAAACCCGGTAAGGGCCTTCCTACGTCGGACCCAGCTTCCCTGCGTTGAGATCTTGGGTATTTTGAGTCACTTTCCTTAAAACCAAGTCTCCTACTATGAAATAACGGAGATTGACTTTTCGGTTATAGTATCATTCCATTCTTTATTTCTGGGAAACCATCCTTATGTGCGCCAAGTCCCTGTGTTCGTCAAACATCTATAATCTAACCAGCAACGCTTCGTTGTTTGCTTCTTCGTCCGGCCAAAAGTATCTCATGGTAGGTTCCCCCACTTTTACCGGGATTAGGGCTTCCGCTCTATATACGAGAGAGAAAGGTGTCTCTCCCGTGCTTGATTTGACCGTCGTTCAGTATGCCCATAGCACTCCGGGTAATTATTCGGGGCATTTGCCTTTGGATGCTTCCAATCTCTTTTCGAGATTTTGAATGATCACCTTATTTGTCAATTCCGCATGGCCATTTGCGCTCGGGTGGTAGGGCGAAGATGTGATTCTTTTGATTTTCAAGTCTTCAAGGAATTTTGTGACCTTATTCCATTCTTTGTTTCTGGGCAACCATCCTTATGTGCGCCATGTCCTTGCGTTCGTCAAGCATCTCCAATCTAACCAGCAACGCTTTGTTATTTGCTTCTTCGTTCGCCCGGAAGTTTCTCATGGTAGGTTCCCCCACTTTCATCGGGATCAGGGCTTCCGCTCTATGTACGAGAGAGAAAGGTGTCTCTCCCGTGCTTGATTTGGTCGTCGTTCAGTATGTCCATAGCACTCCCGGTAATTATTCGGGGCATTTGCCTTTGGATGCTTCCAATCTCTTTTCGACATTTTGAGTGATCACCTCATTTTTCGATTCCGCATGGCCATTTGCGCTCAGATGTTAGGGCGAAGATGTGATTCTTTTGATTTTCAAGTCTTTAAGGAATTTTGTGACCTTTGCGCCTATGGATTGTGGCCCGTTGTCGCATGCTATTTCCTTTGGTATCCCGAATCTGCAAATTATGTTCTCCCACAAGAAATCTACCACTTTACACTCGCCGATTTTCTGGTAAGGACCCGCTTTAACCCACTTAGAGAAGTAATCAGTTAAAATGAAAATAAATCTTACCTTGCAGGGAGCTGGAGGCAGCAGACTGGCTATGTCCATTCCCCATTTCATGAATGACCAAGGCGATAATACCGAATGCAATAATTCTGCAGGTTGAAGCACCGGCACTACGTGGCGTTGCCATTTTTTATATTTCTAAACAAATGCCTTAGCATCTTGTTCCATCTAGGGCCAGTAGTATCCTTCCCTAATTAACTTTAATATTAACGAGTCCGCATCCAAATAATTTTCGCAGATTCCTTTGTGAACTTCTCTCATGACGTAATTAGCCTCGGAAGCTCCTAAACATCGGGCCAACGGGCCTTGAAAAGACTTTCTATACAATTGGCCTCCCTAGAAGCTGTAACAAGCTGCTTTGGAGCAGAGTGCCCGTGATTCCTTGCTATCTTCGGGTAGTTTGTCGTACTCAAGATAGTCGATGATCTCATTTCTCCAATCCCAAACCAAATTGGTTGCATTTACTTCATAATAACCGTTCACATCCAACACCGGATTGTATGGCCCCGTAAAATATTATCTAGAACCCGGGGTTTCATGGTGTCGAGGTAGGCTTATGTATTTGAAATTATAGAAAACGAGCCACGGTACAGACTTTTTGGGTTGTACAATACATTGGGGAGTTAAGGTAAATTTATTGCAGAAAATGGCATTTCTGTGGTCCATTATGCAACATCAGAATCACCCGCGGAACGCAGATCTGTCGTAGAGTGTAACAGAAAATGGGCAAATTTTGAAAAATAATTCTGCTGGCCGCATAACAATTTTGCTGGCCGCATAATCATTCTGCTGGCTGTATAAAAATTTTGCCGCCCACATAACCATTCTGCTGGCCACATAATCGATTATGCTGCCCACATAACTATTCTACTGGCCACATATCGATTCTGCTACTACATAATTGCACCACATAATTGACTTCGGGGGTCTTTTTTAGAAATTTTCTTATCCGACCCTATTTTGATAAGGCCTTAGGGGGTCATTTTACAAGGTAAAATCTGATATTTTAGAGAGAGGAGAGAGCTATTCTAGAGAGAGAAGGGAGGGCACCAACATCTTCATGCTTCAAATTATTGCTCAAGCTTTGGGGATTCATGGGAGATATCCACAAGATCTTCATCTAATAAGTAAGGTTCCACTCCCTAGCCCTAAATTTCGGGATTTGGGCTGAAAGTAGGTCATGAGAAGTATGATTCTTAGGTGTGGGAGTTTCTCTTTGTGCATGAATGTACCTATAAGGGTGGTAGGGAGGTTATTGAACTAAATGAGTAAACTCTTGGTATTGAATTGGTTGTGGGGTGAAGGAAATCTTGTAGAAGAACCTTGTAGTCAAATTTGCACACCTAGTGTTTGATGAAATGCTTAAATGAGGTGAACCCACGAAAACCTTCCTAATTATGGTTCACTTTTGTTATGTTTCTAAATAGATTGAAGTTGCTAGGATTTCCGGAAGATTGTAGTAATGTAAGGAAAGCTCAAGAAAGGTATGTTGGATAAACTTCTCTCTTAGAATTGAATCTCATGATGTTCTTGTAAGTTCCGACTTGCTCATTATAAATTGACTATTCCGAATAAGCTTCGTGCCAAAAGAGATATGTTCAATATGTGTTCCGAATGCTCTTATCATGTTATGTTATCCTTCGGGAATGTGTTCAAAGTATGGGTTGCATATTAAAATATTATGACTTCTAGTCGTGTTTCAAATGAAAGCTATTACGCCAAGTTGTGTAAGAAATCTCAATGTGCTTAAGACTCTTAACTGTTCATATATGGTACTTAATTTGTGATTTCCGGAAAATTTTATATGTTGATGTTTATGATGATGATCCTTGAAAGTAAAGAAATGAAAGTGTGAATATGAAATACGGCCATTGTGCCATGAAAGAAGAATCATATATAAGGCCAAGAGAGCCAATGAAATAATGATGTTGTAAGTAGTTTAAAGTACTAATGAAGTGATATATGGTGTGAAAGGTTATGAGATAAACGTATTTGTACTTTTGTTTCCAATGTGTTGTAAGCTCCTACGTTCTCATGAGTAGAGGCTATGGTTTCCTAAATGTTTTAGATGTTATAATGCTTTATTTTGGAAGGGAAACTCAATGCTCTTATTATTGATAACCTATGATGATGCTTGAAAGCGAAAGAAGCGAGTATGAGATATGATAAATGTGACCATCATGCCAAGAATGAGAATTACATTTGTGGCCAATAGTGTCAACGTAATGAAAGAACGTGTGAAAGATTGTGAAATGAGTTTTGACTCCTTTATATGATACATGTTATTAATGTCCTATGATCATCCATGGCAAGTACAAGTAAGTGATAGTATGAACATGAAATATGGCTACATTGCCAAAATGACAATTATGAGGCATTGTATGTTCCAATTCTTTCAATCATAGTATGTATGCTTCTAAAATAATAAATGAAATTAACTTTGATGTTAAGTCCCCAAGAATCATGAACTTAGCTAATGACCTCAAGATGACAAGTGAGTGAATAACGAGATGAAAGGGAGATGTCCTATGCTAAATGATGATGAACCTTAAGAAAAGAAATTGGGCTCATGTGCCATTGAAATCGACTTATTGATTCACCATGCATGTGCTAGTGTAATGAGATGTATTTTTCCATGATGAGCATGAACATGAAGTATCCCAATGATCCGGGAACTTACGACCTTAAATGTAATGTTAATCATGTCGCTTTGAGTTTATGTATGGTCATGTGCATAACGATGTGTTATAAACCCTATGGATGGGCTATGAAATGCATAGTTGTATAATATAATATGTGAATCCTATGGACGGGCTATGAAATGCATAGATGTATTGTATATGTGAACCTATGGATGGTCTATGAAACACAAAGGTGTATAATATGTGATCCTATGGACGGTCTATGAAACACATATGTGTATAGTATATGTGATCTTATGGACGGTCTATGAAATGCATAGGTGTATAATATGTGATATTATGGACGGTCTATGAAACGCATAGGTGTATTGTATATGTGATCCTATGGACGGTCTATGAAACGCATAGGTGTATAATATGTGATCCTATGGACGATCTATGAAACGCATATATGTATTGTATATGTGATCCTATGGACGGTCTATGAAACACATATATATAAGGTATGGATGAACATGTGCATAGTAAGAGAGGGTTGTGGACGGTCTGGTGAGACGCACAACCAATATGAGCAATAGATGCCACTTCCATTGCCTTTGTTTGTACATGTTGTTACAGTTACATTATATTTTGTATCCCACGCATAATTCATATGGCTCAATTGATCACAAAAAAAGTTCAGAATGATGTAAGTATAATAAGACTTGAAATATGATTCTATGGGACGTTTCGTAGTTTTTTTATGTACTTTATTTGCCTATTATTTGAGTTACCGTATTTCCATATGTTATTCTATCTACCTTACATACGAGTACTATTCCATATGTACTCATGTCCCTTTTGCTAGGGGCGCTGCATTTGTTAATGGATGCAGGTATGCTTCTACTGGATGATATGGATCTTTGATAAGGATCTTCTTCACTACTCAGCTTATGGTGAGCCCGCTACAGTTTTAGATGGGTGTTTGAGTCTAGTTCGTTTTATGTACTTAGGTATCTATTGTCATTGAAGCTCCATGTACACTGTGGGTCATGTAATTAAAGTTTTGAGTTTTGTCATGTATTTATGTTCACTGTACTTACAGCTATTATAAAGTTGTGTACCCATAATGAGAAAGAATTATAGGCCATTGAGCCAAATGTATTCAATTTAAAAGTCAAGATCTAATTATGTTATGGTAAATCATGCATGAGTAAAGATGAGAGGTTGATGCAAAGTAGGCTTGCTCGATTGGGTTTACTCAGTTGAGCGCCGGTCGCGCTCCCCGAGGTCGGGACGTGATGCGAATGCATAAGTTGCACGACCTTTCCGGGGTCTGATCCCTTCATTTCTGTTGACGAGTCCAAATTGGCAAGTGCACCTACTTTCGCGTTTTCTTCTCTCCGAATGTGGGTGATAGACCATTCCATGAACTGCGCGAGCAGAGTTGGGATTTTCACTACATATTGTTGCATGCATTCCTCTTTGGTGTCGAAGATCCTGTATACTTGATTTACTACAAAATGGGAATCACATTTGATTTCAATGACCTCAGAGTCTAATCCCCGGGACAGTTCAAGTCCTGCAATCAAAGTCTCATACTCGGCTTCATTGTTAGTCAAGGGAACAACTCTTATGGCATGCCTTAGGGTTTCTTCAGAGGGTGTAATTAGTACAACTCTGAGCCCGAACCTTTTCACAGTGGCAAGGTCCAAACTCCTAATGTTGTTTCCGACACCATCACCGCTTGTTTGGTGGCTAAAGGCAGCATTCCTGGACTGAAATCGGCCACGAAGTCAGCCAAAACTTGCGACTTGATCACATTCCTTGGTTTATACTCTATGTCAAATTCACTCATTTCGACTGCCCATTTGGCCAGTCTACTGACAATTCAGGTTTGTGAAGGATATTCCACAGGGGAAAAGTTGTCACCACGGCTATTGGGTGGCATTGAAAATAAGGCCTAAGCTTTCGAGCAGCGACTACGAGAGCTAAGGCCAATTCTTCGAGGTACGGGTAGCGAGTTTATGCTCCTGTTATAATTTTACTAATATAATAAATAGGAGATTTCATACCTTTGTCTTCGCGGACTAAAATGGCACTTACCGCTACCTCCAAGACCGCTAAGTAAATTAGCAATTATTCTTCTTCCTCTGGTTTTGATAATAACGGAGGGCTTGATAAATACCTTTTCAAATATTTCACGGCCTGCTGACATTCTGTAGTCCATTCGAAGTTATTCTTCTTTTTCAGAAGTGAGAAGAAGTGATGACATTTTTTTGAAGACTGGAAAATGAACCTGCTTAAAGCGGTCATGTTACACCCCATGTTTCCGTACGTGAAAATATGCCATATGTAAATTTATGTAAGCTCAAAAAGGGATGAAATCCTTCTACAAGGCTAAGGAAGGTTTATCAAAGTATTAGGTAAGTTAGGATGAACGAGACTTTTTAATCATGATTAAATGAGTTTAAAGTTGTGATATGGCTATATATGATGTTTGGATATGAAATATAAAGTTTGGGAAAAATTGGATTTAAGTTGTGGAAAAATCGACTAAGGATTTGCCTTGTAATGAAGCGTTTTGAGAAATACATTTCATGTGTTATATGAGGTGTTTTCGGGACTTATTATATACCAAAATGAAGGTATTGTAACATAGTTTCCAACGGTCCAAACCATTTATTAATACGACATCGGGGCAGAGAAATATAAACTTTTAAAGTAGGGTCCCCAAGTCACGTTGCCGCACTTCGGAGAAACTGGCAGGTTTATAGGCCAAGTTACGACGCAGTATTCTCCCAATCTATTGAGAGTTACATGGGGATACTTATATGAAATTAAAGCCCTATGTGTCTAGTTTCCAAATCTGCAAACCGTTTGTCAATACGGTATCGGAGTAGAGAGATACAAGTGTCCGAAGTGGCACTGCTCAAGTTGCCAAACAGACAACTTACCCACCTGCTTGGAGAATTGAGGAGGTGGGCTTATAAGTTGTCTTTAACCATTACATTTCGTCAATCTATAGAGATTTATTACACCAAAACTCTCTCAATCTCTCCAAGAACTGGTCCAATATCTCAAGAACCAAACTCAAGAGAAATTAACACAAATCATCATCAAAGGTGTTAAAGACTACAAGAGAATGCTTCTATGATATTGTGGTGTGATTGAGGGCTATTGTGAGCTAAGTTGAGATAGGTTTTTGAGTTTTAACTGCTGTACAAGCTATGTATAACATCTTCTTGATTGTGTCTAAGGTTAATCTTGTATTGGTTGTGTTGTTTGAGTGAAAAATCATAAGATAGCACTTGAAAGAACATGGGATATGGTTGTCTTTTTGGTTGGACTATTTTGTGGCTAAATATATAGTTTGTGGTGGCTGGAAATTGTGAAAAATAATTTGATAATGTTGTGGTTGCTGTTGTTAAGCTTTACTAGGTGTTAATTAAGTTGATTGAAGAAGAAACGATGAAAAACAAGTGATTGACGATAAAAATTAAGGTGCTAGACGTATGAGGCTATTTTGAAAGGCATTTTGTGGATGTTTTAAACTAGAATAATATGGTACATATAAGTATGATGTTCTAAAGGTTGTAAACTAATTTATGGAATAAGAGTCGGATTCAAGTTATATCTTGTTATGAGTAAACACGAGCTTGCCACTCAATATGATTGTTAAGATAATCGGAGAAACTCATATTGGATTATATTGTTGTTGTTGCTATTGTTGGTTATATTTGTTGTTGTTGGGTTGTTGACCCTTAGTTGTCTTTGGGATGTATCAAAAAGTAGGGGAGTTGTTGTCCGATTTTCCTTAAGTCATACGACGGTACGACATTATATGTTAACGGAAATATCATTTCACTTGTTGTAGATGCAAGAAGTTGTGTTAAGCTTGGTTGAGTAATAAGGAAGAGATCATACAGGTATGTTAAGGCTAACCCTTCCTTGTTTTGGCATGATCCAAGTAATGAAACGTAAACGTAATGTTATTCCATAAGTGGTTCTACTCTTAACAGTTAAGGATGTCTATGTTATTCATTCCCGTAAAATAATATTCTAGCATGTCTAAGTATATATCTAGTCCCTGTTGAGGTATATGATAGAAATATTAATGTTTATAATACAGGGATACATGTACATGCATCTTCATTCATTTACCACCGTGCTATGGCCGGTCTGGCAGTTACCACCGGTTGGGCAGTCATGTATCATTATTTACCACCGGTTAGGCAGTCATGCATATTCATTTACGACCGAGCTACGACCGGTTGGGCAATTATACATTTACCACCGAGCTATAGCCGGTCGGGCAGTCAAGCATTTACCATCGAGCTACGGCCGGTTGGGCAGTTATACATATTTACCACCGAGCTACGGCCGGTTGGGCAGTCATACATTTACCACCGAGCTACGGCCGATCGGCAGTCATGCATTTACCACCAAGCTACGACCGGTCGGGCAGTTACCACTGATCAGTTGGGCAACCATGCATCATACGATATGGATAATAGAAAAGTCTCAAAGAGAAATATTATATATGTAAGTATGATAAGTATGCATATACAGTGACACTTCAGAGATTCAGGTTGATTCTCATATGTCTCTAATTAATGTTGACTTATTATTATGCTTCAGTTCTGCCTTACATACTCGGTAAATTATTCGTACTGACGTCCCTTTTCCTGGCGCGCTGTGTTTCATGCCACGCAGGTGTAGATAGGCGAGGTGAGGACCCTCCACCGTAGGCTGCCTCCAGATATCAGCTTTTGGTTGGTGAGCTCCACTTCTTCCTGGAGTATTGCCGAGTCACATTCTATATATGTTATTTTGTTTTTTGAGGAAGTCGGGAACTCTGTCCGGACTTATATATTATGGTCATGTTTTCCTTGAGGCTTTGTAGATAGTGTCTTGTGTATAGTTAGGTATGACATGTCAACAGCCTTGTCGGCCCCTATGTATCTATATAAATCTCTTAGAATTAGTTATGTGAGTTAAGTTCTAATATTGTTACTTATATATATAGATGTGACCTATCATGGCCCATGACGAGTTTTATAGTAAATAAGGATAAGGTACGTGGCGCTCGGTTGAGTAGGCACCGGGTGCCAGTCGTGGCCCCTCTGATTTGGGTCGTGACAAACTTGGTATCAGAACAGTTCTGTCCTAGGGAGTCTGCAAGCCGTGTCTAGTAGAGTCTTGTTTATGGGTGTGTTGTGCACCACACTTATAAGCAGGAGGCTACAGGGCATTTATGACTGTCACTCTTTCTTCTTACTCTAGATCGTGTGGTAGAGCTCAGTTGTAAGAATTCGAACTCCTAAATTCTATTTATTCATAATACAACGATACCTACATCCAGAAAGACAGTTGGCAAGATATTGAATGTGGTTATGGAAGAGTCGCATATGCACACATACAAGGACAGAGTCGTACATGCTACATGATAGAAGGTAGTAACAGTTACGAGATTGTAAAAATTCCGACCACAGGTCGTGGTGTGAGAAAGAGTCCTATAAGGGGGAAACTTCCTAGCCTTCGGATTTATTCACAGAACAGTTGCCTAGATGGCTAGAAGAGTAGTAAAGTATTCGCAAGAGCTATAAGTTATGATAATGATAAGTGCATCAGTCAACATTTAAGGACGAATGTTCCAAGGGAGGGAATGATGTTACACCCCATGTTTCCGTACGTGAAAGTACACCATATGTAAATTTATGTAAGCTCAAAAAGGGATGAAATCCTTCTACAAGGCTAAGGAAGGTTTATCAAAGTATTAGGTAAGTTAGGATAAATGAGACTCTTTAATCATGATTTAAATGAGTATAAAGTCGTTATATGGCTATATATGATGTTTGGATATGAAATATAAAGATTGGGAAAAGTCGGATTTAAGTTGTGGAAAAATCGAGGATTTACCTTGTAAGGAAGTGTTTTGAGCAATATATTTCATGTATTATATGAGGTCTTTTCGGGACATATTATATACCAAAATGAAGGTCTTGGAAACTAGTTTCCAACGGTCCAAACCATTTATTCATACGATATCGGGGCAGTGAAAAATGGATTTTTAAAGTAGGGTCGCCAAGTCACGTTGCCGCACTTCGGAGAAACTAGCAGGTTTATAGGCCACGTTGCGACGCAATTTTCTCCCAATCTATTGAGAGTTACATGGATATCTTTATATGGAATTAAATCCCTATGTGTCTAGTTTCCAAAGCTGCAAACCGTTTGTCAATATAATATCGGAGTAGAGAGATATAAGTGTCCGAAGTGGCACTGCTCAAGCTGCCAAACAGGCAGCTTACCCACCTGCTTGGAGAATTGAGGGGGTGAGCTTATAATTTGTCTTTGCCCATTACATTTCGTCAATATACAGAGATTACTTACACCAAAACTCTCTCAATCTCTCCAAGAACTGGTCCAAGATTTCAAGAACCAAACTCAAGAGAAATCAACACAAATCATCATCAAAGGTGTTAAAGACCACAAGAGAATGCTTCTATGATATTGTGGTGTGATCGAGGGCTATTGTGAGCTAAGTTGAGATAGGTTTTTGAGTTGTAACTGCTGTACAAGGTATGTATAACATCTTCTTGATTGTGTCTAAGGTTGATCTTGTGTTGGTTGTGTTGTTTGAGTAAAAAACCATAAGATAGCACTTGAAAGAACATGGGATATGGTTGTCTTTTTGGTTGGACTGTTTTGTGGCCAAATATATGGTTTGTGGTGGCTGGAAATTGTGAAAAACAATTTGATAGTGTTGTGGCTGCTGTTGTTAAGCTTTTCTAGATGTTAATTAAGTTGATTGAAGAAGAAACGATGAAAAACAAGTGATTGACGATAAAAATTAAGGTGCTAGACGTATGAGGCTATTTTGGAAGGCATTTTGTGGATGTTTTGAACTAGAAATAATATGGTACATATAAGTATGATGTTCTTAAGGTTGTAAACTAATTTATGGAATAAGAGTTGGATTCAAGTTATATCTTGTTATGAGTAAACACGAGCTTGCCGCTCAATATGATTGTTAAAATAATAGGAGAAACTCATATTGGATTATATTGTTTTTGTTGCTATTGTTGGTCATAATTGTTGTTGTTGGGTTGTTGATGACCTTTAGTGGTCTTTGGGATGTATTAAAAAATAGGGGAATTGCTGTCTGATTTTCCTTAAGTCATACGACTAGCCAAATACGATGGTACGACAATATATGTTAACGGAAATATCATTTCACTTGTTGTAGATGCAAGAAGTTGTGTTAAGCTTGGTTGAGTAATAGGAAGAGATCATACAGGTATGTTAGGCTAACCCTTGCTTCTTTTGGCATGATCCAAGTAACGAAACGTAAACGTAATGTTATTCCATAAGTGGTTCTACTCTTAGAAGTTAAGGATGTCTACGTTATTCATTCCCGTAAAGTGATATTCTAGCATGTCTAAGTATGTATCTAGTCCCTATTGAGGTATATGATAGAAATATTAATGTTTACAATATAGGGATACATGTACATGCATCTTCATTCATTTACCACCGTGCTACGGCCGGTCGGGCAGTTACTACCGGTTGGGCAGTCATGTATCATTATTTACCACCAGTTAGGCAGTCATGCATATTCATTTACGATCGAGCTACGGTCGGTTGGGCAGTTATACATTTACCACCGAGCTACGGCCGGTCGGGCAGTCATGCATTTACTACCGAACTATGGCCGGTTGGGCAGTAATACATATTTACCACCGAGCTACAGCCGGTTGGGCAGTTATACATTTTCCACCAAGCTACGGCCGATCGACCGTCATGCATTTACCACCGAGCTACGGTCGGTCGGTTAGTTACCACTGATCAGTTGGGCAGCCATGCATCATAGGGCTGCTTATCGGGCGGATTGGGCAGTTATTTACTCTTAACAGTTTGGCTTATCAGTTATCGGCTTTTAAATGTATTAATCCGCTAGCCACCCGATAAGATATCGGGGCGGATTGGTATTGGTTTAGCTCTTATCGGGCGGTTATCGGGCGGTTTATCGGCCTAATTCAATCTATATTGCGTGCATTACAGAGGGCGTACTATCGTATCAAATATACTGAGTGGCAAGGTTTTCACGTTCCACAAGTAGTTGAATTGTGTGAAGACATACGCACTCTTCTAATTGTTCCAAGTTAGCCTGATGGTCAACTAAATGAGTCTCTTTCCTCTTTCACATGATGAATTTGAACTTATTATATGTTGAGAAATTTGAACCAAGGTTGTTGATTATTACTATCGTTTTATGGTCCGCTTTAATGGCAACATTTATTTTCTACCGGAATGTAAAATTACCATGTTAATAATTGATTTCACTTTTTATTTGGAGGTGATGCTGCCTTTTCTTCATGCTACTATTATGTATTATCTGCTTGTGAATGAAAAGGCACCAGATTAGCGATGACACGTGTTTGATGATGGTAAGTTAAGCGAACTGAAGGTCAATGGTAACGCTTGGCCGATTATGATACTGGTGGCGTTTGGATTGGATGCGGAACATAGAGATATGATATCACCGGTGGCGTTTGGATTGGATTTTATAAATATATATTCTTAACGGTTAAACGGATTATCAGTTAAAAAAATTGAATAATCCGCCCCCAAACCGATAAGCCGTTAATGAAAAAATTTCAATCCATTCCCCGCCCGCTAAATCGTTAACCCGATACCAACAAGCCATTAAGCTTCGGTTTCGGTTCGGTTTTTGGTTTCGGTTTGGTTTTGAACGCCCCTAATGCATCATACGATATGGATAATAGAAAAGTCTCAAAGAGAAGCATTATATATGTAAGTATGATAAGTATGCATATACAGTGACACTTCAGAGATTCAGGTTGATTCTCATATGTCTTTAATTAATGTTGACATATTATTATGTTTCAGTTCTGCCTTACATACTCGGTACATTATTCCTACTGACGTCCCTTTTCGTGGGGCGCTGTGTTTCAGCCACGCAGGTGTAGATAGGCGAGGTGAGGACCCTCCACTGTAGGCTGCCTCCAGATATCAGCTTTTGGTTGGTGAGCTTTACTTCTTCCCGGAGTATTGTAGTCACGTTCTATATATGTTATTTTGTTTTATGAGGATGTCGGGAACTCTGTCCGGACTTATATATTATGGTCATGTTTTCCTAGAGGCTTTGCAGATAGTGTTTTGTGTATAGTTAGGTATGACATGTCAACAGCCTTGTCGACCCCTATGTATCTATATAAATATTTTAGAATTAGTTATGTGAGTTAAGTTATAATATTGTTACTTATATATATAGATGTGGCCAATCATGGCCCATGATGAGTTTTATAGTAAATAAAGATAAGGTACGTGGCGCTCGGTTGAGTAGGCACCGGGTGCCAGTCGTGGCCCCTCTGATTTGGGTCGTGACAAACTTGGTATCAGAGCAGTTTTGTCCTAGGGAGTCTGCAAGTCGTGTCTAGTAGAGTCTTGTTTATGGGTGTGTTGTGCACCACACTTATAAGCAGGAGGCTACAGGGCATTTAGGACTGTCACTCTTTCTTCTTACTCTAGATCGTGCGGTAGAGATCAGTTGTAAGAATTCGAACTCCTAAATTCTATTTATTCATAATACAACGATACCTACATCCAGAAAGACAGTTGGCAAGATATTGAATGTGGTTATGGAAGAGTCGCATATGCGCACAAACAAGGACAGAGTCGTACATGCTACATGATAGAAGGTAGTAACAATTACGAGATTGTAAGAATTCCGACTATAGGTCGTGGTGTGAGAAAGAGTCCTATAAGGGGGAAATTTCCTAGCCTTCGGATTTATTCACAGAACAGTTGCGTAGATGGCTAGAAGAGTAGTAAAGTATTCCCAAGAGCTATAAGTTATGATAATGATAAGTGCATCAGTCAACATTTGAGGACAAATGTTCCAAAGGGGGGGATGATATTACACCCCATGTTTCCGTACGTGAAAGTACACCATATGTAAATTTATGTAAGCTCAAAAATGGATGAAATCCTTTTACAAGGCTAAGGAAGGTTTATCAAAGTATTAGGTAAGTTAGGATGAACGAGACTTTTTAATCATGATTTAAATGAGTATAAAGTCGTGATATGGCTATATATGATGTTTGGCTATGAAATATAAAGTTTGGAAAAAATCGGATTTAAGTTGTGGAAACACCGACTAAGGATTTACCTTGTAATGACGCGTTTTGAGCAATACATTTCATGTATTATATGAGGTCTTTTCGGGACATATTATATTCCAAAATAAAGGTCTTGGAACCTAGTTTCCAACGGTCCAAACCATTTATTCATACGACATCGGGGCAGAGAAAAATGGATTTTTAAAGTAGGGTCGCCAAGTCACGTTGCCGCACTTCGGAGAAACTGGCAGGTTTATAGGCCAAGTTGCGACGCAGTTTTCTCCCAATATATTGAGAGTTACATGAAGATCTTTATATGGAATTAAATCCCTATGTGTCTAGTTTCTAAAGCTGCAAACCGTTTGTCAATATAATATCGGAGTAGAGAGATACAAGTGTCCGAAGTAGCACTGCTCAAGCCGCAAAACAGGCAGCTTACCCACCTACTTGGAGAATTGAGGGGGTGGGCTTGTAATTTGTCTTTGCCTATTACATTTCGTCAATATACAAAGATTTCTTACACCAAAAATCTCTTAATTCTCTCCAAGAACTGGTCCAAGATCTCAATAACTAAACTCAAGAGAAATCAACACAAATCATCATTAAAGGTGTTAAAGACCACAAGAGAATACTTCTATGATATTGTGGTGTGATTGAGGGCTATTGTGAGCTAAGTTGAGATAGGTTTTTGAGTTGTAACTGCTTTACAAGGTATGTATAACATCTTCTTGATTTTGTCTAAGGTTAATCTTGAGTTGGTTGTGTTGTTTGAGTGAAAAACCATAAGATAGCACTTGAAAGAACATGGGATATGGTTGTCTTTTTGGTTGGACTATTTTGTGGCTAAATATATGGCTTAAGGTGGCTGGAAATTGTGAAAAATAATTTGATAGTGTTGTGGCTGCTGTTGTTAAGCTTTTCTAGGTGTTAATTAAGTTGATTGAAGAAGAAACGATGAAAAACAAGTGATTGACGATAAAAATTAAAGTGCTAGACGTATGAGGCTGTTCTGGAAGGCATTTTGTGGATGTTTTAAACTAGAAATAATATGGTACATATAAGTATGATGTTCTGAAGGTTGTAAACTAATTTATGGAATAAGAGTTGGATTCAAGTTATATCTTGTTATGAGTAAACAAGAGCTTGCCGCTCAATATGATTGTTAAGATAATCGAAGAAACTCATATTGGATTAAATTGTTGTTGTTGCTATTATTGGTTATAATTGTTGTTGTTGGGTTGTTGATGACCTATAGTGGTCTTTGGGATGTATTAAAAAATAGGGGAGTTGCTGTCCGATTTTCCTTAAGTCAAACGACTAGCCAAATACGATTGTTCGACAATATATGTTAACGGAAATATCATTTCACTTGTTGTAGATGCAAGAAGTTGTGTTAAGCTTGGTTGAGTAATAAGGAAGAGATCATACAGGTATGTTAAGGCTAACCCTTCCTTCTTTTGGCATGATCCAAGTAACGAAACGTAAACGTAATGTGATTCCATAAGTGGTTCTACTCTTAGCAGTTAAGGATGTCTACGTTATTCATTCTCGTAAAGTGATATTCTAGCATGTCTAAGTATGTATCTAGTCCCTATTGAGGTATATGATAGAAATATTAATGTTTACAATATAGGGATAGATGTACATGCATCTTCATTCATTTACCACCGTGCTACTGCCAGTCGGGCAGTTACCACCGGTTGGGCAGTCATGTATCATTATTTACCACAGGTTAGGCAGTCATGCATGTTCATTTACGATCGAGCTACGGCCGGTTGGGCAGTTATACATTTACCAACGAGCTACGGCCGGTCGGGCAGTCATGCATTTACCATCGAGCTACGGCCGGTTGGGCCGTTATACATATTTACCACCGAGCTACGGCCGGTTAGGCAGTTATACATTTACTACCGAGCTACGGCCGATCGAGCAGTCATGCATTTCCACCAATCTACGGCCGGTCGAGCAGTTACCACTGATCAGTTGGGCAGTCATGCATCATACGATATGGATAATAGAAATAGTCTCAAAGAGAAGCATTATATATGTAAGTATGATAAGTATGCATATACAGTGACACTTTAGCGATTCAGGTTGATTCTTATATGTCTTTAATTAATGTTGATTTATTATTATGTTTCAGTTCTGCCTTACATACTCGGCACATTATTCGTACTGATGTCCCTTTTCCAGGGGCACTGTGTTTCATGCCACGCAGGTGTAGATAGGCGAGGTGAGGACCCTCCACTGTAGGCTGCCTCCAGATATTAGCTTTTGGTTGGTGAGCTCCACTTCTTCTTGGAGTATTGTCGAGTCACGTTCTATATATGTATAGTTGGGTATGACATGTCAACAGCCTTGTCGGCCCCTATCTATCTATATAAATCTTTTAGAATTAGTTATGTGAGTTAAGTTCCAATATTGTTACTTATATATATATATGTGGCCTATCATGGCCCATAACGAGTTTTATAGTAAATAAGGATAAGGTACGTGGCGCTCGGTTGAGTAGGCACCGGGTGCCAGTCGTGGCCCCTCTGATTTGGGTCGTGACAAACTTGGTATCAGAGCAGTTCTGTCCTAGGGAGTCTGCAAGCCGTGTCTAGTAGAGTCTTGTTTATGTGTGTGTTGTGCACCACACTTATAAGCAGGAGGCTACATGGCATTTGGGACTGCCACTCTTTCTTCTTACTCTAGATCGTGTGGTAGAGCTCAGTTGTAAGAATTCGAACTCCTAAATTCTATTTATTCATAATACTACGATACCTACATCTAGAAAGACAGTTGGTAAGATATTGAATGTGGTTTTGGAAGAGTCGCATATGCGCATGTACAAGGACAGAGTCGTACATGCTAAATGATAGAAGGTAGCAACCGTTACGAGATTGTAAGAATTCTGACCACAGGTCGTGGTGTGAGAAAGAGTTTTAAAAGGTGGAAATTTTCTAGCCTTTGGATTTATTCACAGAACAGTTGCCTAGATGGAAAGAAGAGTAGTAAAGTATTCGCAAGAGCTATAAGTTATGGTAATGATAAGTGCATCAGTCAACATTCGAGGACGAATGATCCAAAGGGGGGAATGATGTTACACCCCATGTTTCCGTACGTGAAAGTACTCCATATGTATAATTATGTAAGCTCAAAAAGGGATGAAATCCTTCTACAAGGCTAAGAAAGATTTATCAAAGTATTAGGTAAGTTAGGATGAACGAGACGTTTTAATCATGATTTAAATGATTTTAACGTCTTGATATGGATATATATGATGTTTGTATATGAAATATAAAGTTTGGGAAAAATCGGATTTAAGTTGTGGAAAAACCGACTAAGGATTTGCCTTGTAATGAAGCATTTTGAGCAATACATTTCATGTGTTATATGAGGTATTTTCGGGACATATTATATACCAAAATGAAGGTCTTGGAACCTAGTTTCCAACGGCTCAAACCATTTATTCATACAACATCGGGGCAGAGAAATATGGATTTTTAAAGTAGGATCGCCAAGTCACATTGCCGCACTTCGGAGAAACTGGCAGGTTTTTAGGCCAAGTTGCGACGCAGTTTTCTCCCAATCTATTGAGAGTTACATGGGGATACTTATATGAAATTAAAGCCCTATGTGTCTAGTTTCCAAATCTGCAAACCGTTTGTCAATACGGTATCGGAGTAGAGAGATACAAGTGTCCGAAGTGGCACTGCTCAAGTTGCCAAACAGGCAGCTTACCCACCTGCTTGGAGAATTGAGGAGGTGGGCTTATAAGTTGTCTTTAACCATTACATTTCGTCAATCTATAGAGATTTATTACACCAAAACTCTCTCAATCTCTCCAAGAACTGGTCCAAGATCTCAAGAACAAAACTCAAGAGAAATCAACACAAATCATCATCAAAGGTGTTAAAGACTACAAGAGAATGCTTCTATGATATTGTAGTGTGATCGAGGGCTATTGTGAGGTAAGTTGAGATAGGTTTTTGAGTTTTAACTGCTGTACAAGGTATGAATAACATCTTCTTGATTGTGTCTAAGGTTAATCTTGTGTTGGTTGTGTTGTTTGAGTGAAAAACCATAAGATAGCACTTGAAAGAACATGGGATATGGTTGTCTTTTTGGTTGGACTGTTTTGTGGCTAAATATGTGGTTTGTGGTGGCTGGAAATTGGAAAAAATAATTTGATAGTGTTATGGCTGCTGTTGTCAAGCTTTACTAGGTGTTAATTAAGTTGATTGAAGAAGAAACAATGAAAAACAAGTGATTGACGATAAAAATTAAGGTGCTAGACGTATGGGGCTGTTTTGAAAGGCATTTTGTGGATGTTTTAAACTAGAAATAATATGGTACATATAAGTATGATGTTCTAAAGGTTGTAAACTAATTTATGGAATACGAGTTGGATTCAAGTTATATCTTGTTATGAGTAAACACGAGCTTGCCACTCAATATGATTGTTAAGATAATCGGAGAAACTCATATTGGATTATATTGTTGTTGTTGCTATTGTTGGTTATAGTTGTTGTTGTTGGGTTGTTGACCCTTAGTGGTCTTTGGGATGTATTAAAAAGTAGGGGAGTTGCTGTCCAATTTTCCTTAAGTCATACGACTAGCCAAATACGATGGTACGACATTATATATTAACGGAAATATCATTTCACTTGTTGTAGATGCAAACAGTTGTGTTAAGCTTGGTTGAGTAATAAGGAAGAGATCATACAGGTATGTTAAGGCTAACCCTTCCTTCTTTTGGCATGATCCAAGTAACGAAACGTAAACGTAATGTTATTCCATAAGTGGTTCTACTTGTCACACCTCCTTTTTCACTACACCCGGTGAAGGGTATAATAAAGGGAGTTTTTTCAATTAAAGGACAATCGAAACAGGATTCGTTTATTAAGAGATTCAGAGTCGCCACTTGGGAGATTTCTGGTGTCCCAAGTCACCGGTTTGAATCCCGAATCGAGGAAAAGGTTTGACTTTGTTTAACAGTCGCGAACCATAAATCCAAGTAAGGAATTCTGTTAACCCGGGAGAAGGGGTTAGGCATTCCTGAGTTCCGTGGTTCTAGCACGGTCGCTTAACTGCTATATTTGGCTAAAATCTGATTTCAATACATGTTTTAACTTATGTGCTTTTAAACCATGAACCGCTTTATTATTATTTTTAACGAGAATTGCAACGTCGTGAAAATGTGTTTCGAACCACGTCACATAAATGCACCCGTGGTTGTTGACACATTTCGACTTCGTTGAGATTTGGATTTGGGTCACATAAATGTGCACCCGAAATTAGGAAGGTAATGTTATTAAAATACGCGCCTAAAGATACTAACGCGTTATTATCTTTGGGGAAGGCCGTGAAATTCGCTAAACGGCCCATTCCGAAATCTAAGCATTTTAATATAGACATTTAAGAGGGCCTCGCAATTTATGCATTTGTATTTGGCGGGGCTCGCCTCATTTATTTAAAAGGCCAACCTAAAGCAACTACGATCTCTATTTAATTGTCTCTAAAATAAAAGAAAGGCCCTAGTTACTTTGTTACTGGGCTGATGCAACCTTGGTAATAATTCTGCACCAAGGTCCAACCATTGGGCCCCGAGATGAGCCCAATAAAGGAAAATTATACTCAGATTTACACCAACAAAATGGCCAGTCACGAGTTTTGGCCCAGGCCCAATCAAGAAGGGAATCAAAGATCGGACCTGGGCCTGCATCAGGCGAGCAGAAGCTCAAACCGTTGGAAACAGGCTGTTGAGCCTTAATTCTTCAAAAGTCTACTGATTTTTGATTTTACCAATACTTCTAAAATTCAACGAGTTAAACACCACAACAATTAATACCTACATTGAGGCCTTCGAACAATATGCTACTGATTATTCAAATTTACCTAATACTCAGAAAATTTATGGGATCAACATGAAAATAGTCAATATCTATATTGTCATTAAAACTAGATTACTGGAGTTAACACTATCATTAAGCCTGAATTGAGTCTACATATCGATTTTCAAACTCAGATTCAAGTTCATCACACTTCCTGTTTTAAATGTTAAGCTAATATAAGCAATTAACTAAGTATATTAAAGCTACTGTCTAATTGGACAAGTCACGAACAAATAGTACACAGTCCGATATAATCCAAATTTACTACAATGGAGATATCATCAAATCTGGAAAACATACCTATTTCAAAACAATACTTATGACGACAAAGTAAATCTATGCACAGATTTCAAATACAACGAAAGATGAATGTAAAATCAAACATCAATAGACACGGAATGAGCATTAATTAAATGAGATCTTCAAATCAGCACCAGTACAACGGAATGGGAGTAGATACCTGGAATATAGATCAAATAAGAAGAAATAAGAGATCAGCAACAGGAAATGACAAAGCAGCAGTTCAGATCTAAGCTCACAACCCAGCAACCAATATCAAAATCAATCCAAAATTGAGATGTGAAAACGCAACACCAATGTTCAACCAAATAGACTCGAATAAATCCCAAATTGATCAAAAATTAACCCAGGAAGTACTTCTGAGACTTCCAGCAACTAGAAATTGAGCTAAGAGATGAACATCAATCACTGACACTCGAAATCAATCTAGAAATGCTATATAACATTTTTTTTGGTTTTTCTATAGTATTTTCTGTTTGTTTTTGGATTTTTTTTTGAATAATTGAGACTACAAGGAACTATAGAATTGCAGATTTGGCTTTTTTGAATTTTGAAATTCAAAGTCAGATCTGGGGGTTGTAGAACACCTTTTGGGGGGAATTTTTTGGAGCTGAAAACTTGTGGCTTAAGGCAATATTCATGCCTTTTTATAGGCAAAATGAAGTGCAACTTTCAGATTTCAGTTTATATCATTTTAGTCCCTGTTTTATTTTTGTTTAGTCCTTTACTTATTAACTTGTTCCTCAAGTTAGCATACTATGTTTCCTAAAATTCTAAATTAGACCCCATTCTAGAGTGTTCTAGAACTTCTAACTTCAATTACCACCAAATTCCTTCTATCCAAAACCTATACTACCCCTGAACTCAACTGAAATTACCAACTCATTATTATCCAACCCAACCCCCATGACTAACTAAAAAGCCTAGATTACCCAACCCTAACCAAAACAATTTCAAGCTTTAATATCCAATTACTGACAAACTGAAAATTAAACAAGACTTAAACAATTACCCAATTCACCTTATCAACAAAACAAAATTGTCAAACAAAACAGACTGAAACTTGAATCACACATTACTTAACTCACTTAAACTAAACAATTAAACATGAACACAAGATTTAACTAATCGAGAGTATCAACTGGAAGTATAACACAGTATCATGAGCAAACGAACAAACAGAATAGGCATGGACAGAAATTAGGGATAAACAAGAATTAACACACGAATACAACTATATGCAGTTAAATAAAATTAAATCAACTAATCATTAAGAAATAAAACTAGAAACTCACTGACCCGACTTCAAAACCCGGCTAACTCTCAAAGTTCAAATTCGACCCTCTTTGACGAGATTTGAATGCAAACGACGATGAATTCACCACGAGGGAGGCGAGGGGGTCACGTGGTGTCAATTTGAAGTGATTTGGTACAACTAGGGTTTTGGCCGGAAAACTTCAAACTAATATTCGAGAAGTTCCGGCCATGTTCGAGGGATGGAACCTGGGGGATCTGATAGAGGATGTCACGGCGTTATACGGTGTTAATTTGGTGGTGATTGGGTTACTTTGGGTCATGGTCGGAAAAACTTCGATTCAAGATTCGAAGTATTTGAGTAGGATTCGAGGGAAACTGGGGCTGGATATGGATAGAGGAAGAGGAGAGGAGCCTAGGGTGTTATTTTGGAGTGGTTTGGACAATCGCCGCCGGCGGAGGCGATTTCCGGCCTGCGGCTTACGGCGGGGAATGACGGAATTAGGGTTCATGTGTTTGAGTGATCTGAGAGATGGAAAAGGGGTAGGGGGGCGTTAAGACACTTATATGTCAAAAATTATCAATTCCTGACCGTTAGATCAAACAACCTAGACGGTCAGGATTGATTGTCGTGGAAACGACGTCGTTTGAGCTCTAAGTGGCCGGACCGGATCGAGAACCTTTGGGCTGGGGTCAATTTGAAATGGGTTTGAGGGATTGGGCTAGATTTCAAACGGATTTGGCCCAAAAATGGGTAATCCATGAAGACCACTCAATTTTCTTTTAATTTCCTCTTTTTTTTTTATTTTTAATTTCTTTTATTTATTTTTTCTGATATTTGTTAAATGCAAAATTAAAAATATAAGCCCAAATTGACTCTAAAATTATACTACTTAATTTCCAAATGTATTAATTCCTAATTTAAATGCAAACTAAGACAATTAAAAATATAAGTGCAAAAAGAACTATTTTTGTTATTTCTTTATTTGTTTGTAACATTANGATTTGAAAGAAACTAAGGCTAGATTCGGACTGGTGAGATGAAGAAGAGGCATGGTGCAATTTGGAGTCGTTGGTGACCGGCGCCGCCGTGAGGCGATTTCGACGGCGGTTCGCGGCGGGAGACGGCGGGGTTAGGGTTCGAGTATGAGAGAGACGGAGAAGGGGGGGGGGCGTTTAGACTGTATTATATCAAAAATTATCAATTCCTGACCGTTAGATCAAACAACCTAGACGGTCAGGATTGATTGTCGTGCAAACGACGTCGTTTGAGCTCTAAGTGGCTGGACCAGATCGAGAACCTTTGGGCTGGGGTCAATTTGAAATGGGTTTAAGGGATTGGGCTAGATTTCAAACGGATTTGGCCCAAAAATGGGTAATCCATGAAGACCACTCAATTTTCTTTTAATTTCCTCTCTTTTTTTTTTTAATTTTATTTTTAATTTCTTTTATTTATTTTTTCTGATATTTGTTAAATGCAAAATTAAAAATAAAAGCCCAAATCGACTCTAAAATTATACTACTTAATTTCCAAATGGATTAATTCCTAATTTAAATGCAAACTAAGACAACTAAAAATATAAGTGCAAAAAGAACCATTTTTGTTATTTCTTTATTTGTTTGTAACATTAATCACTAATTAATCCTAAAATGTGAAATTAACCCTACATGCAAATGCCAAGTATTTTTGTATTTTTCATGAATTAAGCAATAATAAATGTGCACAAACAAATGCAAACAATTAACAAAAAATGCCACAAAAATCCATAAAATTTGCAAATAATGAAAAGAAGTTATTTTGTTTTGAATTTATGGGAGTAATTCATATAGGGCAAAAATCACGTGCTCACAGACGTACTTTTGGCACTGCTCGCATCTTCGAACATAATCTGCTGCCTCTTTCTTCATGGTAGGCCAGTAATAGCCGGCGCGGATGAGGCATCGGTCGAGGGCGCAGTTCCCTGTATGGGCACCACAATGGCCTTCGTGCACTTCTTCTAATACTTGCCTCGTTTGATGCGGCCCGAGGCACTTGGCAAGGGGACCACCAAACGTTCTCTTGTAGAGATCGTGATTGATCAGGCTGTATCGGGCAGCTTGTACCCGGAGTTTCTTGGCTTCTTTTTTGTCGCGTGGGAGTGTTCCGTCCTGCAGGTAGGATACAAACTGGTTGCACCAGTCCCAAGTCAAGTTTAAAGAGAATACCTCGACATGGTCAACGGCCGAATGGAGGAGAGTGACCACATTTTCTTTGTTGATATTTCTGGTGGCTGCGGCTAGTTTAGCTAGGCTATCTGCCTCGACGTTTTGTGCCCTGGGGATTTGCTCGAAGCGACATTCGTCGAACTCATGCATCAGCTTCTGGATCTCTGACTGATATTTTTGTAGTCGTTGCTCTTTGATTTGGTAAGTCCCGGTGACTTGATTTACGATGAGTTGAGAATCGCAGTGGAGGATGAGTCGACGAGCCCCGTATTTGATGGCCAATTTCATGCCTGCAATCACAGCCTCATACTCGGCCTCGTTGTTAGTCATCTCGGGGCATCGTATGGACTGGCGAATTATTTTGCCCGTGGGGACTTCGAAGACGAGTCCCAGTCCCAGTCCCGATCCCGAGGCATTCGTAGCGCTGTCAATGTAGAGGGTCCAGAGGTCAGTGTGAGCAGAGGCGCGGAGGGCCTCTTGTTCCACCTTTAGCAATATCCCTGCACTGAAGTCGGCAACAAAATCGACGAGTACCTGTGACTTGATGGCGGTTCCTAGGTGGTAGGTTATGTCATGCTCGCTGAGCTCTATGGCCCATTTGGAGAGCCTACCCGAGAGCTCGGGTTTGTGTAGGATGCCTCTTAGGGGGAAGGTTGTTATTACCTTTATGGGATGTCATTGAAAATAAGGTCTGAGCTTTCGCGAAGCTACGACCAACGCCAGAGCCAGTTTTTCGAGGTGGGGGTACCTCGTCTCGGCATCTACTAACGTTTTACTGATATAATAAATAGGGTATTGCGTACCTTTGTTTCGCGGACCAAGACGGCGCTGACAGCGACTTCGGATACTGCCAGATACACAAGTAGGCACTCGCCGGTGTCTGCTTTGACGAGCAGTGGCGGCAAAGATAGATATGCGTTCAATTTCCTTAGGGCCTCGATGCATTCTTCGTTCCATTGTAGTCCATGATCTTTCTCAGCACACTGAAGAATTTATGGCATCTGTCTGAGGACCGCGAGATGAACCTTGATAAGGCGGTATTCGCCCCGTTAGTTTCTGTACCTGCTTCTTGCTGTGCAGAACCTCGGGTATTGTGTCTATAGCCTTGATCTGGTCCGAGTTGACTTTGATGCCTCGTTGCGATACCAGAAAGCCTAGAAATTTTCCCGAGGCCACGCCGAAGGCGCATTTTTCTGGGTTCAACTTCATCCCATACTGCCTCAGTATCTCGAAGGCTTGCTTTAAATGGTCGATATGGTCTTCCTTCTTAACCGACTTTACTAACATGTCGTCGATATAAACCTCCATTGTCTTACCGAGCTGTTCCTTGAACATCTTGGTGACCAACCTTTAGTACGTTGCACCCGCGTTTTTCAGTCCGAAGGGCATTACTTTGTAGCAGTACGTCCCTTGATGGGTGATAAAAGTTGTCTTTTCTTTGTCCTCTTCGGCCATTAAGATTTGGTTATAGCCAGAGTAGGCGTCCAAGAAACTTAGCAGCTCGTGCCCCGCTGTTGCATCGATCAGCTGGTCGATATGGGGCAATGGGAAGGAGTCCTTTGGGCATGCCTTGTTCAGGTCGGTGAAGTCTATGCACATTCTCCATTTCCCATTTTTCTTTTTAACCATGACCACGTTGGCGACCCATTAGGGGTACTTCGATTCTCTGATGGAACCGTTGGCTAGTAGTTTATCTACCTCTTCACTGACTGCCTCGTTGATTGCGGTGTTGAATTTCCTCCTTATCTGCCGTACGGGCAGATAAAGTGGGTCGACGTTCAGCTTGTGAGTGGCGATGTCTTTCGGGATCCCCGGCATATCTGAATGAGAGAAGGCAAGTAAATCTGCATGGTTAGTTAAGAATTCGTGGTACTTACCTGGGTCGGAGAGGTTGTGTCCGATGTAGGCTTTCTTTGAACTGTCGGTACCGTCCAGCTGGACCGGGTCGAGGTTCTCGACTGTCGCTTTGCAGGCTTCTACAACATCTGGGTCCCTAATAACCTCTGTCGTCGGGTTGATTTTGTTTCCCAGCATGGCTAATTGCTATGCTTCCGCGCTTGCTCCCTTCAGCTGTTTGGTATGTGTGCGGTCATGGGCAATTCGGTAACATTTCTGGGCGGTACGTGGCTTACCTCGAATGCTGAATATTCCCCATGGGGTGGGAAATTTGATTACTTGATAGAGACTCGAGGGGATGGCCCGCATGGCGTGTATCCACGGACGTCCCATGATGACGTTGTAGGCCGTTTCCTGGTTCATGATGTGGAATGTGGTTTCCAGCGTGACTCCCCCCGCCAGGACTGGCAGTGATATCTCTCCGGAGGTTCGCTCTACTGCATTGTTAAAACCCGTTAGTGTTATGCAATGCGGTATTATCTTATCTTCGAGCCTTATTTGCATGAGGACTCTTGGGTGGATAATACACGTGCCGCTTCCGTCGTCTACCATGATTCTTTTCACATCAGTATCAGCAATGCATAAAGTTATAACTAAAGCATCATAATGAGGGAAAGACAAACCGTCGGCATCAGACTTATCGAAGGTGATACTATCTTCGAAGTCATCATACCGTTCGTGAGCGATCGTGCGCTTTAACTTGTGTCTGGTGGTGAACTTTACATGGTTGATTGTCGAGTCGTCGCCGCCACCGACGATCATCTGTATGGTGCGCGCTGGAGAAGGTGGTTTTGGTGGTCCTTGTGATTGGTCGCGTCCTCTGGCAAAATTTGCCCTTCCTTTATCGCTGAGCAGCTCCTTCAGGTATCCTTGGTTCAGCATTCTGACCACTGATCGCTGCCGACTCAACACTACACTAAAGTAGGAAGAGCGGGTTGCAACAGCTTTTACCCGATAGTGGATCGGGATCGATTTTCCACAGGGAGCTAAAGAGGGAGTTGTATTATCTGCTTAGTTAGAATTGTAGTTGTGCTTCTAATATCACTTCTAACATTTTCGATTTTGGTTTTTATATCTTCTACTTTAAGACTAATATTTGATGCTAAATTATGCTATGGAGATATTGCTAAGTTGTAATTAATATAGAGAAAGGCACTAGGGTCGTGGCATTACCTAGGTGGCTAACTAACGGGTAGATGCTACTAAGGGTAAATTGACTTATTTGGGGCTTATGCTATAACCGTTGCTCAATTGTACAAACTCTCACACCTCTCGGTAGAGAGAGTGAATTTTGCCCAATTGACTCTCTCGAAACCAATTGGGTAGACCAATTTGACCAAGCAACTAGGGTTCAAGTGGGGTAATTACTCTCTCGAGATTTAACCCGTTAATTGGGACTACCATTTCTCATGGGTCCATCCCAATTTCTTGTTGGGTCAATTTTAGGGTCATAGACTTTCTTTCTCAAGAAGAGTCAAACCCACTAAGCTAGAATCAGTGTTTCCAACCACCAATCCTTAATGAAAACCTAAAATTAACCCAAATAGCAAACACCCAATATCAATCTAGCCTTAGATTGCAACACCCATTAATTACCCATACTAGGGTTGAGCCACAACCCTAGCTAGTGAGTTTAGCTACTCATGCTAGATGAAAAAATTAAAGAAATAGATGAAGAAGCAACCATAATAATTGATTTCTAAGGAAGAAATACAAAATTAGAGGTTAAAAACGCCAAAAATGGCTAAACCCAATGTTCTCACGAGCTCAGCAGCCTTCGGTATCTAAGACTTAACCTAAAAAATTAAAAAAGGATCTATTTATAGTGGCTGAAAAACTTGGACAAAAATACCCCTGTGGGGTCAGCGCGGGCCGCGAAAAAAGGTAGCGCGGCCGCGTGGGCTCTTGAAATCTTGAATATTGGCTCTCTGAAGTTGAGGATACCGGGCCGCGCAAAAGTGTAGCCCGGCCGCATGAGATCTGGCGCGGACCGCGTAAATGTGACCGCGGCCGCGTGGCTTGCTTTGGTCCTCAAACTTCATCTCTATGAATCTCTTCACGCGGAGCGCATGAAAATGTGGCGCGGCCGCGTGATCTGAGCGCGGGCCGCGTAAATCCAACCGCGGCCGCGTTGTGAGAGTCCTGAATTAGCTCTTCTCTGATTCTCCTAGTACGGCCGCGTGCACTTTTGTGCGGTTCGCACTAGGATCTTTTTCCTTCACTTTTCTTGGCCTTTGATGCTTGAGCAGGTTTCACTCCGTTTTGAGCCGATCTTTGACAATTCAGTCACTTTGTCGCTCAAACCTGCAATCAAGCACAACCTGTGAGTATTTTGGGATTATTTTGTATCAAATTATACTCCAAGCATAGGCAAGTAGGGGCATAAAACACGTTAAAATCCTACTTATCAACTCCCTTAAACTTAAACCTTTGCTTGTCCTCAAGCAAACAAAATAAAACCCACCCCATAAAGGAACATCCAAGTGATTCCAGCTATCCTAAAGTAACCTCAACAAGTATCAATTGGGACTAACAATTGCCCTCAATACGAATGCATCATTAACACATTTTAAACATTTAAAACTATGGATCAAGTGTGACACAAGAGCATCAAGGGTTGACACATTTCATCAAAGAACTTTTCTCAAATACCTTGGTCATTGTGGAACCCAAACTCACACATCCTCAACTCTCCCTAAGCGAACCTCACCTTTTTAGAGTATTGACACACAAACCGAGGTTGATGGAATTTCACTCATCTCTCTCAAGAAAAATGTCACAAGTCCGGCTCTAGGTACCATATGCTTGCCCCTTATGTAAGTATCCACTAATGTAGGTTTTCTTCAACTCAAGATCATATAGGGCTTTTGTGGAGTCATTGTGAAGGCTTTTGGGTAAGGATAGGACATGTTTTAGTTCAAATGGGTTCAATCTTCCCTTAAGTACTTCCTTTGATTCATTTTGGCACACTTTCTTGACTCATTTGAGCATTTCACTTCTTTTCAAGGGGTTAGAGGGACACATTGTCACTTTTTCTTATGCAATTCAAATCATTTCTCCTTTTTCTATTTTTTTTTCTAGCCTTTTTTTTCACTTTTATTTCCCTTGTATCCCCTTTTTATTCTTTTTCGCATTGTTCTTTCTTTTTGTCTTTTTCTTTATTCAAATCAGTGCTTCCTTTTTTCTTTTTGCTTTCGTACCTTTTACCACTATTGCTTCCTTTCTTGTCTCTCCTCCCCCAAACTTAGACATTTGCCATTACTCAAGGGAAGATCTTGGGTGCCAAGAGAGGGTATCTTTTAGAACGGGTATAGGCTTGTAACATTGGTTCTTGAAAGAAAAAGGTTCAAGGCTCGAAAGGGTTACTAGGGATCATTTCATTGGTAGGCCATTGAATTGTTTAACTCAACAGTGGGATCAAGGAGAGCCTACAATCACTTCTCAAGTCAAATTTCACCTAGGATTTTGCCTCAACAAACATTCGGGGCAAGTTCTAGACCATTGGCTCGGGACTTGGACTCACAATTCCATTTCTCACCATACATGCTAGGGGATTTCTAAAGACATCGAGTCGAGGGCCCACAACGACCTCAATTATGATTCAAGCGCACCATGGTCCAAAAAGACCACATGATGATTGTTTGGTCAACACAAGAGTCTCAAGGCCACGACTTTTACCATCCTAACACAACATTATGTCTTTGATCATGGGATCGAAGGCAAATGTGTTAGGCCCAAGTGAAGCTTTGCCCGAGGTACTCTTAACTACGAAATAACAAAAACAAAAGGAAAATAAAAAACGGACTCAAACCCTTAAGAAGGTTGTCACGCCATCTATCATTGGGAAGAGCCACCCGGTTCGCTCTATACTCCACCCTTGGAAAGAACCGTGGCATTAAGAAAACCAAGGGTTTATTGAAAACACCAAAAACAAAACAAAAGGCTACGAGCCTACCTACGAAGCTAAAAACGAAAATTTCTTGCGAAAATAGAAAAGCATAATGAATATATACAATAGGGGAATAGAATATACAATGAGGGATGAAAATATACCGAATGTAACTTTATATACAGACCAAAAGATAAGAAAAAGTACGATAAAAGTAGCTAAAATGTAAAGTTATATACAGACCAACTAGGAAATCAAATAAACAGAACATAAAATGAAGGTCTAATATGTACAATCATCCAGATAATCCAGAAAATGTAGGGCGCACCCCCACGAATAAGAGCTGGCATTGTCCCCAATGCCAACTACACAAATAAGCACAAAATATCAGTGAAAGGATATAGAAGAGCTCCCTAGTCCTGGTCCGTCTACATAGGATCCTCAGTGGTCCCCTGATCCCCTGTATGGGCGGGAACCTCAGACAGGTCCCCTGCCTGTTGCTGCTCTGCTGCTGAGATAGTGGCCTGCTCCTGGACCGACTGAATAGTGGGTGCATCACTGGAGGGAATCCCCTGAGTCTCCGCAAGCTCAATCACTACACCCTCTGCACTGGGAAGCTTCCTCTTTTTCCTTGGAGGCTGGGATGCCTGCCCCTGCTGTGGCTCTGGTGCTGCTGCTGGAGGAGCTGGATCCTCAAATAGCAAGTCTAAAGGCATTTGATCTGCCAATAGCTTGTCCACATCCGCTCGAAGTGCCTTCATCGACTCCTTAGACGCCCTTGACTTTCTCATCTTTCTATGCTCCTTGGCAAGCTCTTTCAGAGCTTTACCATGTGAATCTACCGCCTTAGTCAAGGTGGCCTGAGTCTCTAAAATCTTTTCCTGGTTGGCCAGGAGCTTCTTCAATGTTCCCTCAATAGACTGAGGAATCTGAGCAGTGGCTGGTGCTGACTGGGCCTCAACTGAAGTAGCCAATGTTGACAACTTGGATGTCGCAGCTGACATCCAGTTGTTCAAACTGGCCAAAGTCTTTGCTAACTGATGGGCTGTGAGAGGGTTGGTCCGGGAAGAAGGGACTGACGGGCCATCTGAAGAACTAGGACCCGCAGAAGAGGAGGGCACATCAGCAATAATTGTGGCAGCTGGGATAGAGGGAAGCTCAGTAGAAGGCTCCACAACAGACTCTACCGCAACTGGCTCCTCAGACTGGCCAATCGGGGTAGAGGTGGATGCCTTGTGCTTCTTGTCATTTGGGTTGTCCGGCCCTTGAACACTGAACCAGGAAAATGGGGACACTGGCCGAACTTTCACATCATAAGGCTTCGTTTTCACCTTCGCATCCCGAAAATACATGCTGAGAGTGTTGGGAAATGGATAGTTCCCAATGCTCTCAACTCCCACCGAGGTGATCGCCCTGTTCATCACATTCCCCACATTAATAGGGAAACCCGCCATGATAGAGGCAATCAGCACCGCACGAGGAAGAGGGATAGTCTGGTCATGGGAAGTGGGGTCAAGCCTGTTGCACACAAATGTAAGCCACCCTCTAGCTTCGAAGTTCAAATTCTTCCTCAGGATTTTCACCCCTGCCTGTATCCAATCCGGAATAGTACCCGGATGAGCCAAATGCTCAGCCAACCATGGGCGAACCTCCTCCTTCATTGCCAACTTCTCATTGTATTGAGTTTCATCTTCATCATCAAAACCCAAATATTCATTGAAAGCTCTCCCAGAAAATACTATGTTTTTGTCTCACACTTTGGTTGCAATTGAGCCCTTTTTGGTGTGGGCTACATTGCAGTAAAACTCCTTTACCATTTGCTCGTTGGCATCTATATTACAAAAATGCTCCCATCCTACTCTGGTATGAAACTGCCTGTGTACATTGGGGAGAAAGGGTAATAGATCTCGGGTGATTATACTTCTTTCTGTGATCAGCTTCCGTTTAGGCCACAGTTCCCTGAATTTGTGGAAAACCACCTGGCTAACAAACCGGTCTTGCCAAACCTCCACTTTTCTTGTTCGTTCGATTCCACCAACCTGAGGCACCCCACTATCCAGAACCTCCTCATCACTATGAGTCCCCCCTGCTGCACTCTCCCCAGATACTGAAGCTGTGGGGGAGGTGGAGTATTCGCCGCTACCCGCTGCTGAGCCATCAGACGACTCAGACTAAACACTTTGTGGAGCTTGGGCTGTTGGTGGGGCTGGGACTCAGGGGCTTGCCCCGAGTCAGCTGAGAGCTCCTGAGAAGGAAGATACTCACTCCCCGACTGGTCTTCATCACTCACTACCACTTGTTTTCTTGTTTTCAGTTTTGGTCGGGGAGTGAGTTTTGTTTGTTTCCCTTTTCCTCCCCGGGAGGGTTCACCTCGTCCGGGTTGTTTTCCACCTCGACCTCTTAGTTTAACCATTTCCTGCAAACAAGCATGTCTGACATTGTTAGTTGAAGCACTGGCAGTGTATAAGTTGATGAAAATAATTGCACAATATCATGTTGAAAAGCTGCAGAACACAGTGCAGAACAGGGCAGCGCGGACCGCACAATTTTGGGTGCGGCCACGTATGAGGCACAGCAGGCCGCGTGGAAACGACCGCGGGCCGCACTGAACTACCCTCAGAATGAACACCTCTTCGAATCTCCCAACGCGGCCCGCGTAAAATGGGGGTGCGGCCCCGTTGGTCCAGCACGGACCACACAATTAGGAACGCGGCCGCGCTTGAGAAAGCTTCATAAGTAATGGGCCAACGCAGACCGCGACAAAACGACAGCGGCCCGCGCTTAGGCAAAAATAGGCATCGAGTTAGGGTTTTACAAATTAGTCCATTTTCGTTCAAGTTCATGAATCCTAGCCGTCCCTACTCAATTACCCAACATGGAATTCATACCCATCATCCAAAAACAACATTTAAACTAACCTAATAATTGAGTTCAAGAAAAAATGAAAGAACAAGAAGTTACACTACTGGGAAATAGTAAAAAAAATTGAAAAATAAACACTAATTAAGGATAATTACAAGAAATGTTACCTGGAATAAGAAGAATCAAAGCACTTGATGCAACACACAAGAAAATCTCAGATGAACAGTGCAAAATTAGGGTTCAGGAGTTCAGAGTGTAAAAAGTGTAAAATGAGGCCTAAGGTTCCTATTTATAGAGAACTGTGGGGCCCCATACTCACCCACCTACGCGGCCGCGTAAAAATGACCGCGAACCGCGTTGGGTTTAATTTTGAAACCCTTGCAGGAAGTAGCCCACGCGGACCGCACAACTTGGGACGTGGCCGCGCAAGTCCAGCGCAGGCCGCAGAAATATGACCGCGGCCGCTTTGAGCAAACTTCAGAGAACCTGCATTTTCAGCTTATGCCAGTGCATGTTTTTATACTTTATTTTTCACTGCTTCAATACAATCCCTGCAACATCTCACAAACAATTAGCTCAAAAATCCTAATCTACAAAGAAAATCAAAGAGAAAGAAAAAGACATGGGTTGCCTCCCAAGAAGCGCCTGATATAACGTCGCGACACGACGCATGTTACCATCATATCACTTCAAATGAATAAGTTCCACCACGTGGCTGTCATCAATCTTTCCCAAATAGTTCTTGACACGATGTCCATTGACCCGGAATATTTCACCATTCTTGTTCTTGAGATCAAGAGCACCAAAAGGAGTCACGCATACCACTTCAAAAGGGCCGCTCCACTTAGACTTGAGCTTCCTGGGAAATAACCTCAATCGGGAGTTGAAAAGAAGAACCATATCACCAACCTTGAATTCCTTTCCCCGAGCATATTTATCGTGAAGGTAATTCATCTTGTCCTTATACAAGGACGAGCTGGAGTAGGCATGAAATCTAAACTCATCAAGCTCATTTAATTGCTCAACCCGGAGATTTGCGGCAACATCCCATTCCAAGTTCAACTTTCTCAAAGCCCACATAGCCTTGTGTTCCAATTCCACCGGAAGATGACAAGCTTTACCAAACACCAACCGGTACGGAGACATACCAATTGGGGTCTTGTAAGCCGTCCGATAAGCCCAAAGAGCATCATCCAATTTCTTTGACCAATCGGTCCTATTAGCATTTACCGTCTTGGACAATATACTCTTTATTTCTCGGTTGGACACTTCTACTTGACCATTGGCTTCAGGATGATAGGGAGTGGTCACTTTGTGATTTACACCATACTTAGCAAGCAATGAATCAAAAGCCTTGTTGCAAAAGTGAGACCCCCCATAACTAATGATAGCACGAGGGGTACCAAACCTTGTGAAGATACTCTCTTTCAAGAATGCTACTACACTTCGGGCTTCATTGTTGGGTAAAGCCACGGCTTCCACCCACTTTGAGACATAATCCACCGCCACGAGAATATAAGTGTTACCACAAGAGCTCACGAACGGACCCATGAAATCGATGCCCCAAACACCAAAAATATCCACCTCGAGAATCGTGTTGAGAGGCATCTCATCCCTTTTTGAAATTCCGCCGGCCCTTTGGCATGCATCACATCTCTTAACCAAATCACTAGCATCTTTAAACAACGTTGGCCAATAGAAACCGCAACTCAAAACCTTTGAAGCTGTCCTCACCCCGCCGTGATGGCCACCATAGGGAGAGGAGTGACAAGCCTCCAATATGCTCAACTGTTCACCTTCCGGGACACATCTTCTTATTACTCCTCCGTGCAAATATTGAACAAGTACGGATCATCCCAATAAAAATCCAAACTATCCCGTTTGAGTTTCTTCTTTTGGTTGGAAGAGAGCTCGGACGGGGCAGTTCCAGTCACAATGAAGTTGGCGATGTCCCCAAACCACAGCATGTCACTAATTGACACCGAGAGAAGTTGCTCGTCGGGGAATGCATCATTTATCACGAGACCGTCACATAGCCTCCCTTCTTCCTCTAGCCGGGACAAATGGTCCGCAACTTGGTTCTCACTTCCCTTCCGATCCACTATCTCTATGTCAAATTCTTGAAGTAGCAACACCCATCTCATCAATCTTGCTTTGGAATCCTTTTTAGTCATTAGATATCGAAGGGCTGCATGGTCCGTGTGCACAATCACCTTGGCCCCCATAAGATAGGGCCGAAATTTCTCCATGGCAAATACAATGGCCAATAGCTCCTTCTCCGTCACCGTGTAGTTCCGTTGAGCCTCATTCATAGTCTTACTTGCATAATACACGAGATGGAGCATTTTGTTAACCCGTTGACCCAACACCGCCCCCAATGCAACATCACTAGCATCACACATCAATTCTAAGGGCAAACTCCAAGCAGGCGCGGTTATGATTGGGGTAGTGGTCAACTTGTGTTTTAAGAGCTCAAAAGCCTCCATCCATTTTTCATCAAAAACGAACTTGGCATCTTTCTCTAATAGCTTGCACAATGGATTCACAACCCTCGAGAAGTCTTTGATAAACCGCCGGTAGAACCCGGCGTGACCAAGAAAACTCCTCACCCCTTTGACAGAAGTAGGGGGAGGGAGTCTAGAAATCACCTCGATTTTTGCCTTATCAACCTCAATCCCATTTTTTGAAATCTTGTGGCCCAGCACTACACCTTCTTCCACCATAAAATGGCATTTCTCCCAATTGAGAACTAGGTTAGCTTCTTCACAGCGAGCCAAAACTCTATCGAGATTCACCAAACATGCATCAAAAGAGTCACCAACCACACTAAAGTTGTCCATAAAGACCTCCAATATGTCTTCCACCATATCAGTGAAAATAGCCATCATGCATCGTTGGAAGGTCGCCAGAGCATTGCACAATCCGAACGACATCCGGGAGAAAGCAAATGTTCCATAGGGGCATGTAAAAGTAGTCTTCTCTTGGTTCTCCGGGGCTATTAAAGTTTTATTGTAGCCCGAGTACCCATCCAAGAAACAATAGAATGCTCTCCCCGCGAGACGATCAAGCATTTGGTTGAGGAATGGCAAGGGAAAATGATCCTTGCGGGTCACCTTGTTGAGCTTCCGATAGTCCATACAAACTCTCCACCCGGTAATGGTTCGAGTGGGAATAAGCTCATTGTTGTCATTGGGCACCACCGTCATCCCTCCTTTCTTTGGCACACATTGGACTGGAGAAGTCCACAAACTGTTAGAAATTGGATAAACCACACCGGCGTCAAGCCACTTGATAACCTNCTCACACATCCTCAACTCTCCCTAAGAGAACCTCACCTTTTTAGAGTATTGACCCACAAACCGAGGTTGATGGAATTTCACTCATCTCTCTCAAGAAAAATGACACAAGTCCGACTCTAGGTACCATATGCTTGCCCCTTATGTAAGTATCCACTAATGTAGGTTTCCTTCAACTCAAGATCATATAGGGCTTTTGTGGAGTCATTGCGAAGGCTTTTGGGTAAGGATAGGACATGTTTTAGTTCAAATGGGTTCAATCTTCCCTTAAGCACTTCCTTTGATTCATTTTGGCACACTTTCTTGACTCATTTGAGCATTTCACTTCTTTTCAAGGGGTTAGAGGGACACATTGTCACTCTTTCTTATGCAATTCAAATCATTTATCCTTTTCTACTTTCTTCTAGCCTTTTTTCACTTTTTTTCCCTTGTATCCCCTTTTTATTCTTTTTCGCATTGTTCTTTCTTTTTGTCTTTTTCTTTATTCAAATCAGTGCTTCCTTTTTTTCGTTTTGCTTTCGTACCTTTAACCACTATTTCTTCCTTTCTTGTCTCTCCTCCCCCAAACTTAGACATTTGCCATTACTCAAGGGAAGATTTTGGGTGCCAAGAGAGGGTATCTTTTAGAACGGGTATAGGCTTGTAACATTGGTTCTTGAAAGAAAAAGGTTCAAGGCTCGAAAGGGTTACTAAGGATCATTTCATTGGTAGGCCATTGAATTGTTTAACTCAACATCGGGATCAAGAGGAGCCTACAATCACTTCTTAAGTCAAATTTCACCGAGGATTTCGCCTCAACAAACATTCAGGGCAAGTTCTAGTCCATTGGCTCGGGACATGGACTCACAATTCGATTTCTCACCACACATGCTAGGGGATTGCTANATTGCCCTTTTTCCGCTTTTGAAGCACCTCCAAAGTGGCCTCAACCTGCAAGTTAGTAAGGCAAGAAGAAAGAATAACTGGAAGAGTAGAATTAGAGCCCAAAAATTCATACCTGAGGTGTAGAGGAAGTGGTTTTAACTCCAACACCGGTGGCTCCTCAATGGATGGTTTAGTTGGTGGAGTTTTGCGGTTTTCAAGATCCAAAGATAGCTTCCTAGGCTCATATGAATATTAACCCATACCATGCAATGCATTCACGCACTCCACCCTACTAGCATCATCGTCTACATCCATGCCAAGAAGTACGGCCTCAAGGGGATCCTCAACATTCATCATGGAACTTGTGTCATCCACTATCACAGATGTGACAATGTCTACAAGTGAACATACTTCCGTGCTATTGGGTTGCCTCATTGATTTGCAAACATGAAATACCACCTTTTCATCACCCACTCGAAATGTCAATTCACCTGCTTCAACATCAACCAAAGCCTTCCCCGTAGCTAGGAAAGGTCTCCCAAGAATAATAGGCACTTCGAAATCCACTTCACAATCCAATATGACAAAGTCGGCCGGCAATATGAATTTGTCCACCCGGACAAGCACATCGTCAATTATTCCCAAAGGCCTCTTCATCGACCGGTCCGCCATTTGAAGTCTCATTGAGGTTGGCCTAGGTTGCCCAATTCCCAAAGTCTTGAAGACTGAGTACGGCATCAAATTAATGCTAGCCCCCAAGTCTCATAGGGCCTTAGCAAACTCCGCACTCCCGATAGTGCAAGGAATAGTAAAAGCTCCAGGGTCTTCAAGTTTCGGGGCCATAGAATGCACTATCGCACTAACTTGGTGCGTCATCTTTATTGTTTCACACTCCATAGAACGCTTCTTGGTGACTAAATCCTTCATGAACTTTGCGTAACCAGGCATTTGTTCGAGTGCCTCTACCAAAGGAACATTGATTGTGAGGCTTTTCATCATATCGATGAACTTCTTGAACTGATTGTCGCTCTTTTGCTTTGCTAACCGCTGAGGATAAGGTGGAGGTGGTCTAGGCAAGGGTGCCTTGGCTTTTGGCACCACCGGTTCCGGAATATCAACTACGTGTTCCCTAGACGGGTTCACGGCCTCTTGAGTTTCCACCTCGGCCTCATCAATATCTATTCTCACTTCCTTATCCACATTTGTCTCAACCACAACTTCATCAATCAAAGGATCCACATCTTCTCGGAGCTCAATATCATCATTCACCACTTGCTTTTCATTTGAAGTCGGCATTGCACCACCTCTTCCACTTCTGGTTGTAACTGCCATCACATGATTGTTACCCCCCTTCGGGTTCACTACCGTGTCACTTGGTAGCGCACCCTTAGGTCGGGTATTTAAAGCTTGAGAAATTTGTCCTATTTGCACCTCTAGGTTCCGGATAGATGTGTTATGTGAAGCCAATTGTGCGTCGGAATCTTGGTTCTTTTTCATCATCTGCTCGAACATCATTTCTATCCGTCCCATGTCACTCCCGGAAGAACTAGACCCTTGCGACTGAAAGGAGGGTGGATTGTTTGGTTGTTGGAACATGGGGGGCCTTTGAAAGCCTTGCCCCCTACCACCATTATTCCACCCTCCTTGATTGTTATGGTTGTTGCTCCAATTGTTGTTGTTCCCGTTCCAATTGCCTTGGTTGTTACCTTGATTACCCCAATTGTTGTTCTGATTGTTATTGTTCCAATTGTTACCACCTTGTTGTTGATTATTGTTATTCCAATTTCTACCGCCTTGTTGATTGCCCCAATTGCCTTGGGGGCGTCATTGTTGATTCCCTTGATTTCCTCTATTTCCTTGGTAGTTATTGACATATTGGCATTCCTCACTTTGATCATTATAACACTCGTTCGAATAACCACCACCATCATTGTTGTTGTCAAATTGCTCACCATTAGCTTGAGATTTTTGTTGCCCTCTTTGCCTCCTTTTTAGCATAGAAACATTCTCCATTGCATTGACTTGGCGCGAATTTTGTACTTGTTGCAATTGCGCCTTCGCCAACTGATTCATTGTTGTTGTAAGTTCGGCAATAGCTTGGCCATGGTCATTCAACTCCTTGTGCAAATGGATGACCATGGGGTCACCTTGGGGTACATTTGCTCGGCTTTGCCATGCCGAAGAAGTGTCATCCATTTCATCAAGTACATCACAAGCTTCTTGGTACGAAAGTTTCATAAAGTTCCCACCGGCCAATTGGTTCACAATACACTGATTCGTGGTGTTGATGCCCCTATAAAAATTCTGCTGGATCATCGCCTCAGTCATGTCGTTGTTAGGGCCCTCCTTCACCATTGTTCTATATCGTTCCCATTCTCGTGCAAAGGTTCCGTTGGCATTTGCTTGAAAGCTAGAATTTCGTCCCGAAGAGCTGCCATATGACTTGGAGAAAAGAACTTGGCAATAAATTTGTCTGCCAATTCATCCCATGTGGTGATAGAATGATTTGGTAGCCTTTCTAACCAGTCCAACGCTTTACCCCGAAGAGAAAACGGGAAAAGCCTCAATCTCAACGCATCCTCTGACAAGTTTGTTTGTTTGCTGCCCCAGCAAGTATCTACGAACCCCTTCAAGTGCTTGTATGCATTTTGATCGGAGGCACCCGTAAAATACCCTCTTTGGTCGAGCAAGGCCAACATAACATTTGTGATTTGAAAGTTCCCCGCCCGGATTCGGGGAGGAACAATGGCACTCGCGTACCCTTGATTTGGATGAACTCTTGGGACTGCTCTTGGCGGTGGCGGAGGAGGGTCTGGAATAGGATTGTTGTCATTTGCGTTGGCCGGACGGCCTCTACGTGGAACTTGAGGTGGTTGAACCTCTTCGGGCTCAAGATCATCTACCTCCTCCCCCGCATTCACGTTGCCAGGAGGGTCGTTTGCATTGAAAGCCATAGTACTTGAATGATCGACACGAACAGAATTAGTAAACAAGAAGGAAAGAGAAGCAAAACACAAAATTAACCAAACCGATAGTCAACACCGTAAGCTCCCCGGCAACGGAGCTAAAAAGTTGATCGCTGCCGACTCAACACTACACTAAAGTAGGAAGAGCGGGTTGCAACAGCTTTTACCCGATAGTGGATCGGGATCGATTTTCCACAGGGAGCTAGAGAGGGAGTTGTATTATCTGCTTAGTTTAGAATTGTAGTTGTGCTTCTAATATCACTTCTAACATTTTCGGTTTTGGTTTTTATATCTTCTACTTTAAGACTAATATTTGAAGCTAAATTATGCTATGGAGATATTTCTAAGTTGTAATTAATATAGAGAAAGGCACTAGGGTCGTGGCATTACCTAGGTGGCTAACTAACGGGTAGATGCTATTAAGGGTAAATTGACTTATTTGGGCCTTATGCTATAACCGTTGCTCAATTGTACCCACTCTCACACCTCTCGGTAGAGAGAGTGATTTTGCCCAATTGACTCTCTCGAGACCAATTGGGTAGGCCAATTTGACCAAGCAACTAGGGTTCAAGTGGGGTAATTACTCTCTCGAGATTTAACCCGTTAATTGGGACTACCATTTCTCATGGGTCCATCCCAATTTCTTGTTGGGTCAATTTTGGGGTAATAGACTTTCTTTCTCAAGAAGAGTCAAACCCACTAAGCTAGAATCAGTGTTTGCAACCACCAATCCTTAATGAAAACCTAAAATTAACCCAAATAGCAAACACCCAATATCAATCTAGCCTTAGATTGCAACACCCATTAATTACCCACACTAGGGTTGAGCCACAACCCTAGCTAGTGAGTTTAGCTACTCATGCTAGATACAAAAATTAAAGAAATAGATGAAGAAGCAAACATAATAATTTATTTCTAAGGAAGAAATACAAAATTAGAGGTTAAAAATGCCAAAAATTGCTGAACCCAATGTTCTCACGAGCTCAGCAGCCTTCGGTATCTAAAACTTAACCTAAAAAAATGGAAAAAGGATCTATTTATAGTGGCTGAAAAACTTGGACAAAAATACCCTGCAGGGTCAGCGCGGGCCGCGCAAAAAGGTAGCGCGGCCACGTGGGCTCTTGAAATCTTGAAGATTGGCTATCTGAAGTTGAGGATAGCGGGCCGCGCAAAAGTGTAGCGCGACCGCATGAGATCTGGCGCGGACCGCGTAAATGTGACCGCGGCCGCGTGGCTTGCTTTGGTCCCCAAACTTTATCTCTCTGAATCTCTTCACGCGGACCGCATGAAAATGTGGCGCGGCCGCGTGATATGAGCACGGGCTACGTAAATCCAACCGCGGCCGCGTTGTGAGAGTCCTGAATTAGCACTTCTCTGATTCTCCTAGTGCGGTCGCGTGCACTTTTGTGCGGTTCGCACTAGGATCTTTTTCCTTCACTTTTCTTGGCCTTTGATGCTTGAGCAGGTTTCACTCCGTTTTGAGCCGATCTTTGACAATTCAGTCACTTTGTCGCTCAAACCTGCAATCAAGCACAACCTGTGAGCATTTTGGGATTATTTTGTATCAAATTATACTCAAAGCATAGGCAAGTAGGGGCATAAAACACGTTAAAAATCCTACTTATCAACTCCCCAAACTTAAACCTTTTCTTGTCCTCAAGCAAACAAAATAAAACCCACCCCATAAAGGAACATCCAAGTGATTCCAGCTATCCAAAAGTAACCTCAACAAGCATCAATTGGGACTAACAATTGCCCTCAATACGAATGCATCATTAACACATTTTAAACTTTGAAAACTATGGATCAAGTGTGATACAAGAGCATCAAGGGTTGAAACATTTCATCAAAGAACTTTTCTCAAATACCTTGGTCATTGTGGAACCCAAACTCACACATCTTCCACTCTCCCTAAGCGAACCTCACCTTTTTAGAGTATTGACACACAAACCGAGGTTCATGGAATTTCACTCATTTCTCTCATGAAAAATGTCACAAGTCCGGCTCTAGGTACCATATGCTTGCCCCTTATGTGAGTATCCACTAATGTAGGTTTTCTTCAACTCAAGATCATATAGGGCTTTTGTGGAGTCATTGTGAAGGCTTTTGGGTAAGGATAGGACTTGTTTTAGTTCAAATGGGTTCAATCTTCCCTTAAGCACTTCTTTTGATTCATTTTGGCACACTTTCTTGACTCATTTGAGCATTTCACTTCTTTTCAAGGGGTTAGAGGGACACATTGTCACTCTTTCTTATGCAATTCAAATCATTTCTCCTTTTTCTATTTTTTTTTCTAGCCTTTTTTTTCACTTTTATTTCCCTTGTAACCCCTTTTTATTCTTTTTCACATTGTTCTTTCTTTTTGTCTTTTTCTTTATTCAAATCAGTGCTTCCTTTTTTCTTTTTGCTTTCGTACCTTTTACCACTATTGCTTCCTTTCTTATCTCTCCTCCCCCAAACTTAGCCATTTGCCATTACTCAAGGGAAGTTCTTGGGTGCCAAGAGAGGGTATCTTTTAGAACGGGTATAGGCTTTTAACATTGGTTCTTGAAAGAAAAAGGTTCAAGGCTCGAAAGGGTTACTAGGGATCATTTCATTGGTAGGCCATTGAATTGTTTAACTCAACATTGGGATCAAGGAGAGCCTACAATCACTTCTCAAGTCAAATTTCACCTAGGATTTCGCCTCAACAAACATTCAGGGCAAGTTCTAGACCATTGGCTCGGGACTTGGACTCACAATTCGATTTCTGACCATACATGCTAGGGGATTGCTAAAGACATCGAGTCAAGGGCCCACAACAACCTCAATTATGATTCAAGCGCACCATGGTCCAAAAAGACCACATAATGATTGTTTGGTCAACCCAAGAGTCTCAAGGCCACGACTTTCACCATCCTAACACAACATTATGTCTTTAATCACGGGATCGAAGGCAAATGTGTTAGGCCCAAGTGAAGCTTTGCCCGAGGTACTCTTAACTACGAAATAACAAAAACAAAAGGAAAATCAAAAACGGACTCAAACCCTTAAGAAGGTTGTCACGCTATCTACCATTGGGAAGAGCCACCCGGTTCGCCCGTCGTTGCGTCGGTCCCTCCATACCTCTGATTGTACGGACATTAGTCGTTGGGTTGGACCGTTAAGGTCGTCTTCATCTGCTCTTACTTCGGCACAATAGGCATTATGAATCTCTTCCCACGTGGTGGGGGGATACTTCATGAGTCGATTGAGCAATTTCTTGGTTGCTTTGGATCCGTCTCTGTTCAGCCCGTTTTGGAAAGCTGCGACCCCCATTCCTTCTGATACATTTGGCAGTCCCATTCTTACCATGTTGAATCGAGCCAGGAAGTCCCTGAGTCCTTCACCCGTTGTTTGCCTGATGGCGAAGATATCGTTGACCCTAGCTTCGGCTTTCTTTGCTCCTGCGTGGGCGGTGGCGAACTTGTCCGCCATCTCTTCGAACGTCGATATCGATCTGGCTGGTAATTGAGAGTACCATGTGAGCGCTCCTCCTGTCAAAGTTTCACCAAACTTTTTCAGCAACACAGATGGCACCTGTTCTTTCGATAGGTCATTGCCTTTTACGGAGGTCACATAATGAATCAGGTGATCTTCTGGATCCGTGGTCCCGTCGTATATTTTCAAGTACAGTGGCATCTTGAAGGTTTTAGGGATTGGGTGAGGAGCAGCTTCCTCATTATACGGTTGCTCGATGAATCTTCCCATATCGTGTTTCGGTAGTAGCTTAGGGGCACCAGGTATCTTGTCTACCCTTTCCTGGTGCTCCTTTATTTGATCACGAAGTGCTTTATTCTCGTTCTCCATCTCCTCCATTTTCTTAAGGATGGCTTCGAGCGCATCATTGCTTGCATTGGTATCGGTGTGGGCGTTACTTGTTCGTACAACGCTGGGCTCACCAGCGGCGGTGGCGATTTCTGCCATCGACGGATCTTTGATATTTCCCTGAGGTAGTTTCTCGAGCATGCTACTTAGAGTGTTCTTCAACCATTCCTCTAGTAGCTTTTTGACTACTGGGGGCGTTTCCTTTGCTGTAGATGTAGAAGTCCCTCTCTCATGCAAAATCGTTAGATCTTCGAGTGAAGAGGGTGAGATCTCCTCCTCCTGTATGCTACTTGGTGTTACATTCGCGGTATTTTCTCTACCGGCTTCGTTGAGTGGGCCTATGAGGTTGGTTGAGACATCTGCTATCATCTTCAACCTTGATTCTTTATCTGCCATTTGTTAGTTTCTATGAGGTCTGAAGAACAGCGATGGTTATTTTTAATATCCTAGATGTAAACTATGATTTCAACTACCGAAATCCCCACAGACGGTGCCAAATTGTTTGACTCAAAAGTTTTTTAATACTTTCTAAGCAAATCAATCAATATAGATGAAGGGGTAAATCGTAGTTGAAGATAATAAACCCTAGGATGATCTTGAGTATAGGATCAGATAGCAATGGTACAAATCGGAGAAATAAGAGAAGGTGATAATCTTCGAGAGGTAAGAGAGAGATAATGTTAGAGAGAGAAGAGAGAGAGAGATAATGTATTTCCAATAATGAAAAATCCCCTCCTTTTACAAGGCTTGGATCCCTCTTTATATAATAGAGGATCCTTGCTTGAATATTAAAAGACAGAAAATAAAGTACATGCTATGGAGTGGCCGACGTGATCATGAAGTCGTCCCTCTTGTTATTCGTAGGTTGCCCTTCTAGCCGGACTCACATACATTCGGTCGGTCGTGCTGGCTTAAGGACGTGGTCGGTCAAATTCGACCCCATACAATATATTGACAGCATCTTTAAGTGCTTCTTGTGTTCTATTTAAATTCCAGTTACCACTAATCAATCTTAGAAATGCAATTCCAAAAATTATAATGAGCAATGGTATTTATAACTTACAACTTTGTAATCAAATATAAGTGGAAATGACCCATTATTTTTTTGGTAATAACTATGAATTATTACCACTAACAAATCAAATAATTCTTTACAATCTGTTGGAGCGATCAATATTATAACTACCTCCTAGGAAGGGTGTTACAATCTTTGAATCTCCGAAAAAACAACCAAACACTAGTTACAAATCCTTTGTATCAAACTCTGACATTTCCTAGCTCTCTTTATATTCCCTATCCATTCTATCTTTTTCCTTATCTCTTTTTATATTTGTCCTATTACAAAATTTGTATTTACATCTATGTTTCTAAATATTTTCAGTTTTTTGCTTTCCAAGTATAGTATATGGTTGCTCCCACAATTGCGGCAGCTACCTCCTTCTTGAATTGCTTTAATCTCTTCCTCTTAATCCATCTTATGCTAGTTGCTGGATCTGCCTGTGCTAGTTGAATCCCCGCCTAATTTGTTATAGCATTTCTTACCACTATGATCTAACTACAAGTGGTAAACAAGTGGAGTTGTGTTTCCCTAAGCTGTACATAGGCTACATTTGTCATCATTAATAGGCACTTGTAGTCTCTACAATCTTTCCTTAGTTAGCAGCCTCTCTTGATATGCCAACCATAGAATTACTCTTTATTTAGGCAGCATGATAGCACTCCACACCAGATTTGCAACACTAATTTTTGTAGGATTCCCTAGCAAAGTTAAATAACTTCTCCTTACAGAGTATTCACCTTTAGTGGTCAGGACATACTTCCCATTTTGATACCAATGCTTCATCATATCTTTAAGGGAATTTTTTTTTCCAGTACCAGCTACAATCCTGTGGTGGAGTGTGATTCCAGACATCTCCATTTGTCTTCATATATACTTCATTTACCCATTTTACCCACAACACATCTTCCTTCTCTGTCACTTGCCAAAACAATTTTCCCACAGATGCTATATTCCATTCCCTGCACCTTTTAATATTAAGCCCCCCATATTCTTAGGTACACACTTTGTCCCAAGCAACTAATTCCATTTTCCTTCTCTACTCACCCCCATAGGTAATCTCTGCATTTTTTATCAACCTCTTTCAATACACTTTGAGGCAAGATAAAAATTGCACCCTATAAATTATATATAGGTAATAATATTGTATTGATCACTTGTAATCTACTAGCATAAGAGAGGTTATTTGCATAGAATTACTTTATTCTTGTTGTTATTCCACCAATTGAAAACACTCTAGTTTATTCCACTTCTTAGATGAAAGGGGCAATCTCAAGTACCTGATAGGCAGCGTCCCTTTTGAGAATCCTATATACTGCAAGATCCTAGTCTGTTCATCATCTTCCATACCAATTAACAAGATGTTTGACTTCTCTAAGTTTGCCACCAAGCCTATCACAGTACTAAAGTGGTTTAGTGCTTCCATCACTCTAGTTATATATGCTATATTTCCTTTGCAAAAGACCACCAAGTCGTCTGAAAAATTAGGTGTATCAGCTTGGTAACCTTGCACATAGGGTGATATCTGAAGTCTAGCAAATCACTCATTCTCTTCAGTACTCTAGTTAGATATTCCATGACCATTACAATCAAAAGTGGTGATAGAGGATCACCTTGCCTCATCCCTCTTCTCCCTTCAAAAAAGTCAAATCCTTCCCCATTAACCTTAACTGTGAATTTTGTTGGAGTTACACAAGTCATGATCAACTAAGTAAATGATCTAGGGAACCCAAATCCATTTAAAGCTTCTTCAATGAAATCCCGGCTAAAGAGTATCATATGCTTTCCTCAAGTCAATCTTCATAAGATACCTGGGTGATGTCTTTCTGTTGTAGTGTGGTAAGAGGTCATGGCATATAAGCACATTGTGAATGAGTGATCTACCCTCAACAAATGTTTCATAATTCTTGTCCACAATCAGTGGAAGTATGTCCTTATGTCTTGCACAGATCATTTTGGATATGCATTTGTAAAGGATATTGCAACAGAATATGGGTTTAAATTGGCTAGCATTCTGTGGTATCTCCACCTAGGTATCAAGGTGATTACTATTGAGTTGATATGTTTTAGCAGCTTGCCATTTTCAAAAAATTTCATTACAGGTCATATTACCTTCTCTCCTACCACACTCCAAGCATCCTTGAAGAATTCACTTCCATAGCCATCTGGCCCCAGACTCTTAATTTGTATCAATACCAAATATTGCCTAATTTACATCCTTTGTTGTATAAGGTCTTAGTAATTTCAACTGATCCTCTAAGATAAACACATATCCATTCTTTAGAAAACTCCCAAATGAATTAGTTCTTTCCTTTTCTTTTTTCCCAGTAGGTCTTTGTAAAAGTACACTAGTATTTGAGCAACAACCTCCTGGTCTGACTGCAGCCTATCATATTTGTCCCTTAACTAGATAATAGCTTGTTGCAGCTTCCTATGTTTAATGAAGAAAAAATACCTTGTATTATCATCTCCCAATTTTATCCATGTGGCCTTACTCCTTTGTTGCAGGAAGAGCTCAGTCAAATGAGAGGATCTTCTGAATTTGTGATATGCCTCTTTTTCTTCCTGCTATAGTTGTTGGTTATGTGGATCCCTCCGTAGTGTCTGCTGAACTTGCATCAGGGCTTGTCTATCATCCTCTACTTCAGTAAGTATGTTTCTGAAATGCTGATCATTCATCTTCCTCAAATCACTTTTCAACATTTTCATTTTCCTCACTTGACATTTTTCTATGCTCAAGTTCCATCCAGCTTTCACCCTTTCCAGAAATAAAAGGTGACTAGATCACACATTACAATAATTGAATGATTTTCTTCTTTTCTTTGGGGAGTTCAACAAATATAACTTCATTGGGCTATGATCACTATTCCCCTCAGTCGAGAAAGTAGTGCGAAAGTCAGGCATACTATCCAACCATTCTGAGTTCACAAAACCAGTCAATTTTTTCGAAAATTCTGCTTCCACCGTGTTTATTATTCCATGTACTCCCCTGTTTATACAATTCGAGGAGTCCACAGTTCTCCACACATTCATGAAATCCGTTAACCTCATCCATACTAACTGGATTGCCCCAAATCTATCATCCATGCACATTACATTATTAAAGTCTCCCATTATGATCTATGGTTGACTAACATTTGCACCCACTGCTTCTAAATAGTTCTATAAAGGTCTTCTTTCCTCTTTGGTGTTGAAAGCATACACCACTGTTAGCATCATTGTATTTTGTAATGATATATACACCAGTTCACATGTAATTGCCTACACAGTACCACTTACCATTCTTATCTGAAGGTAGTTTGTCTTCCATACTAACCATATTCTTCCATTTGGATGGTAGTCTAAGTTATTCATAGACCCCCATCCTCCAAACAATTTGTTAGCTACTTGCTCAATCTTGTTTCCTTTTATTTTGGTCTCCGTTAGACCTGCCAAACCAATTCCTTCTTTACTACAAAGGAGTTTTACCTCATTTTATTTTTTAGGGGCATTGAGGCCCCTAACATTCCAGCATAAAATTTTATCCATGTCCTGGGAGAGGTAAGTCAGTACCTCCCCCTTTCCTAGGTGGGCTCCTAGGTAGCAATGTGCTAGGCTCTAACTTATCCAATATCCGGAATGAGTTCTGTTGGCTTCCTTCATGCTCATGATGTTTTGTTGGATGTTTTACAGGTTCCAAGGTGTCATCCATGCTATTTTTCCTATGTTCTGGTGGTTCATTACATGCATCGAGTTCCTATTCGATGTGTTGAGAAACTTTCTTATCATGTTTTACTGAATTTGGTATTGATTGAGTATTGAGTCAAAGTTGAGGTTGGTATTGTAGAACTAAGTGTTGAAGTAAGATTTGTTCTTGATATTACTATCTCCCCGTTGTCATTATTCATTGGTTTTGTGAGGGAGAGTGTTAAAGCACGAAGGGTGATGCCGTGCAACGTTCTATGAGTGAGTGATAAAGCACAAAGAGTGATGCCGTGCACGTTTCTATTATTTATTATAGTGAGGTTGAGTGTTAAAGCACAAAGAGTAATGTCGTGCAATATTTTCTGAGTGAGTTATAAAGCACGAAGAGTAATGCCGTACATGTTTTTATTATTTTATCTGGTGAGGTTGAGAGTGAAAGCACGAAGGGTGATGTCGTGCACTTTCCTTTACTGTGTTTATCCGTTTCTATCTGTTTAAGTTATACTGATTGTTCATGTTCTCGGCTCTGTTGTAATTCTTTCTCTTATAATCCCCTCAGCATGCCCCCTTCCCAATAGTTCTTGCCTTGTTTCTTTAGTTGATGTTATTAGTATATATGTATTGATAAACTGCACAAGTTTGTTTGGAGTGTCTTGTCCTAGCCTCGTCACTACTTCGCCGAGGTTAGACTCGACACTTACTAGTACATGGGGTCGGTTGTACTGATACTGCACTCTGCACTTTCTGTGCAAATTTCGATGTTGGACAGTGTTGACTCGAATTAAGTTGCTGACTTCAATCCCACAGGAGACCCAAGGTAGATCTGCCGGCGTTCGGAGACCCTGGAGTTCCCTTCCAGTTATTTCAGTTTACCATTTCTTTTAACTCAAAAACAGCTGTACTTTCCTTCAGCTAGTTATTTGTAGTGACTCTTAGAAGTTCGTGAATTGTGACACCGGATTCTGGGTAGTTGCGTATAATTATTTGGGTTATCATGAAACTCCGTACTCCTTTAATCTATTATGGTTTAATTGTTGTTATTTACTGAATTTCTTAAGATTTAGCGTATTAATATCTAATTGTTGGCTTGCCTAGCAAACTGAAAGGTTAGGCGCCACCACGGCCCCGTCAGTGGGAAAATCCGGATCGTGACAAGTTGGTATCGGAGCACTAGGTTGCCTAGGTCTCACAATTCACGAACAGGCTTAGTAGAGTCTGTGGGATCGGTATGGAGACGTCTGTATTTATCTCCTAGAGGCTACAGAGTTTAGGAACAAAACCACTTCTATTCTTGTCTGTCGTGTAATTTTGTTCTCCTAGTGCTAACTGAACTGTTCTATTATTGTTCGTTCGCAGATGGCGAGAACACGTACTGCATCTTTAACTGAGCAGCAGCCAGAGTCCCCAGTGGTAGCTCCTACGAGGGCCAGAGGTCGAGGCCGAGGTTGTGCTAGAGGCCAAGGCAGGGGTAGGGCTCAGCATAGAGCTCGAGCAGCAGCTCCAGCGGTGGAGCCTCGGGTGGAGTTTGATGAGGAGGCTCCAGCCCAGACCGTTCCAGTGGGACCAGCTCAAGTCCCAGAGGGTTTTATTGTTACCCTCGTGCTTCAGGACGCTTTGGTCTGTTTGGTGGGCCTTATGGAGAGTGTCGCTCAGACAGGCACTTTTCCCATGGCACCAGTCGTCGCCCAGGCTGGAGGAGGAGCACAGACTCCTGCTACTCACACTTCGGAGCAGATGGCTCCCCAGTACCAGACTCCAGCAGCTCAGCCAGTTGGAGTAGTTCAGCCAACTGTTGCGGCACAGGCCACTGGTGGATCAGCTATGTCCTCCGAGAGCTTATTGAGATTGGACAAGTTCACCAAGCTCTTTCTAGTTCATTACAGTGGGGCACCTTCTGAGGAACCACATGATTATCTTGACCCCTGCCATGAGGTGCTGCTGAACATGGGGATAGTGGATACCAATGGGGTCGATTTTGCTGTGTTCCAGATGATACGGTCCACCAAGAGATGGTGGAATGACTTTGTGTTGACTAGACCAGCTGGGTCGCCTTCTTTGACTTGGGACCAGTTCTCTTAGATATTTCTTGAGAAGTTCCTTTCTTTTACACTAAGAGAGGACTATCGCAGGCATTTCAAGCATCTCCAGCAGGGCAGTATGACCGTCACTCAGTACGAGACCTGTTTTGTTAATTTGGCCCGTCATGTTCTTCTTATACTTCATACCTAGAGAGAGAGAGAGAGAGAGAGGAGGTTTATTGAGGGACTCGCTCAGCCTATCAGATTGCAGATGGCTAAGGAAATTGGGAGTGAGATTTCTTTTTAAACTGCTGCTAATGTTGCAGGCGAGTCGAGATGGTTTTAGCTCAGGGGAGTGGTCAGGGGTCTGACAAGAGACCTCGTCACTCCAGTGGATTAAGTGGGGCCTCATCTGGAGGCCGGTGTAATTTTGGCAGAGGTTATCCTCCCAGGCCGTTTCATTCAGCACTCCAAGCTTCTCATGGTGCTTCAGGTGGCCGTGGCCCTCATATGCAGTATTCCGATCAGCTAGCCTACAGTGCACCACCAGCTCCTATCAGTGCACCTCTACTCCAGAGTTTTCAGGGTGGTTACTCAGACCGCCAGGGTCAGTTTCAGGTTCATCAACCATAGCAGCCGAGATCTTGTTATACTTGTGGCAATCCGAGGCACATTGCTAAGTTTTTCCCTCGAGCATCGAGCAGTTCTCAGCATCAAGGTTCTTGTGCCATGGTCCCGACACCGGGTGTTTCACCGCCCGCTCAGCCAGCTTGAGGTAGGGGTCAAACAGCTAGAGGTGGAGGTCGATGCATTAGAGGTGGAGGTCAAGCCGCTGGAGGTGGAGGCCAGCCACACAAAATCGTCCTCGAGATGTAGTTCAGAGTGGTGGGGCCCAGCCCCGATGCTATGCTTTTCCAGCCAGACCTGAGGCTGAGTCATCTGACGCGGTTATCATAGGTGAGGTCTCAGTTTGCAGTAGGGATGCCTCGGTATTATTTGATCCATGTTCTACTTATTCGTATGTGTCATCCTATTTTGCTTCATATTTGGTTGTGCCTCGTAATTCTTTGAGTGCTCCCGTGTATGTGTCCACACCTGTGGGGGATTCTATTGTTGTAGATCGTGTCCATCATTCGTGTGTGGTCATTATTGGAGGTCTTGAGACTCGTGTAGATCTTATACTTCTTGATATGGTTGATTTTGATGTCATTTTGGGGATGGATTGGTTGTCACCTTATCATGCTATATTGGACTGCCACGCCAAGACAGTGACCTTAGCCTTGCCAGGATTGCCTCGATTAGAGTGGAGAGGGACTCCTGGTTATTCTACCAGCATGGTTATTTCCTCTATGAGGGCTCGGCGTATGGTCGAGAAGGGTTGTCTAGCTTATTTGGCTTATGTCCGCGATTCTAGTGCGGAGGTTCCTTCCATGGATTCTTTACCAGTTGTTCGAGAGTTTCCAGAGGTATTTCTTGCAGACCTGCCGGGGATGCCACCCGACAGGGATATTGACTTATGTATTTATTTGGTTCCGGGCACTCGGCCTATTTCTATTCCACCATATCGCATAGCCCCACCAGAGTTGAAAGAGTTGAACGAGCAGTTGAAAGATTTTCTTGATAAGGGATTTATTAGACCCAGTGTCTTGCCTTGGGGTGCGCCTGTGTTGTTCGTAAAGAAGAAGATGTGTCGATGAGAATGTGCATAGATTATCGGCAGTTGAACAAAGTCACTATCTAGAACAAGTATCCATTGCCGAGGATTGATGACTTATTTGATCAGTTTTAGGGTGCCAAAGTGTTTTCAAAGATCGATCTGAGGTTTGGCTACCATCAATTGAGGATTAGGGCATCCGATGTCCCTAAGACAGCTTTTCGGACTCGTTATGGGCATTATGAGTTCCTGGTGATGTCATTTGGCTTGACAAGTGCCCAGTAGAATTCATGGATTTGATGAACCGGTGTTCAAGCCCTATCCAGATTCCTTTGTGATTGTTTTTATTGATGATATCTTGATCTACTCCCACAGCCGAGAGGAGCATGAGCAGCATCTTCGGATCGTACTTCAGACGCTGAGAGACAGCCAGTTGTATGCTAAGTTTTCAAAATGCGAGTTTTGGTTGGACTCAGTTGCCTTATTGGGGCATGTTGTATCAGCAGAGGGTATTCAGGTGGATCCTAAGAAGATTGAGGCAATCAAGAACTGGCCTTGACCTACATCAGCTAAAGAGATCCGAAGTTTCTTGGGATTGGCGAGTTATTATTGTCGGTTTGTGGAGGGATTCTCATCTATAGCAGCCCCATTGACCAGATTGACCCTGAAGGGTGCCCTGTTCAGATGGTCGGACGAGTGTGAGGCGAGCTTCCAGAAGCTCAAGATAGCTTTAAATACAGTGCCGGTATTGGTGTTACCCACAGGTTTAGGATCTTATATGGTATATTGCGACGCATCACGAGTTGGACTTGGTGCGGTATTGATGCATGATTGCGAGGTTATTGCATATGCTTCGCGACAGCTGAAGGTTCACGAGAAGAATTACCATGTTCATGATCTAGAGCTGACAGCGATTCTTCACGCGCTAAAGATTTGGAGGCACTATCATTACGGTGTGCCGTGTGAGGTATTCATGGATCATCGGAGTTTGCAGTACTTGTTCAAGTAGAAAGAGCTTAATTTGAGGCAGAGGAGACGGTTGGATCTATTGAAAGACTATGATATCACCATCTTGTATCATCCCGGGAAGGCCAATGTGGTGGCCGACGCTTTGAATAGGAAGTCAGCTACTATGGGCAGCCTTGCATACATTTTAGTCGCTAAGAGACCGCTTGCATTAGATATTTAGGCTTTGGCCAATCAGTTCGTGAGGTTGGATATTTCTGAGCCCAGTCGTGTTCTAGCTTGTACGGTCGCTCGATCTTCATTGTTTGAGCGCATCAGGGAGAGGCAGTATGATGACCCTCATTTGCTTGTCCTTAGGGACACAGTGCGGCACGGAGATGCCAAGCAGGTTACGGTTGGAGATGATGGAGTTTTGAGGATGCAGTGTCGGGTTTGTGTGCCTAATGTAGGTGGGCTTCGTGAGTTGATTCTAGAGGAGGCTCACAGTTCCCGATATTCTATTCATCCGGACGCCGCCAAAATGTATCAGGACTTGCAGCAACATTATTGGTGGAGGAGTATGAAGAAGGATATAGTTGCATATGTAGCTCGGTGTCTAAATTGTCAACAAGTAAAGTACGAGCAACAGAGGCCTGGTGGTTTGCTTCACAATATAGAGATTCCTGAGTGGAAGTGGGAGCGTATCACTCTGAATTTTGTTGTTGGACTCCCACGGACTCAGAAGAAGTTCGATGCAGTTTGGTTCATTGTGGACAGACTAACCAAGTCAATGCACTTCATTTCGGTCGCAGTTTCATATTCTTCAGAGCGGTTGGCAGAGATTTACATCCGTGAGATCGTCCGCCTTCATGGTGTGCCCGTGTTTATCATTTCGGATCGAGGTACGTATTTCACCTTGCATTTTTGGAGGCAGTGCAGCGTGAGTTGGGCACGCGGGTTGAGCTGAGAATAACATTTCATCCTCAAACGGACGGACGGACAGTTCGAACGTACTATTCAGATTTTAGAGGATATGCTCCACGCCTGTGTTATTGACTTCAGAGGTTCTTGGGATTAGTTCTTGCCGTTAGCGGAGTTTGCCTACAACAACAGCTACCAGTCGAGCATTCAGATGGCCCCCTATGAGGCATTATATGGTAGACGGTGTCGGTCGCCTGTTGGATGGTTTGAGTCGGGGGAGGCTCGGTTATTGGGTACAGATTTGGTACAGGATGCCTTGGATAAGGATAAGATCATTTAGGATAGACTTCGCGTAGCTGAGTCCAGGCAGAAGAGTTATGCCAACCGTAAGGTCCGTGATGTCGCATTCATGGTCGGAGAGTGAGTGTTGCTCCGTGTGTCACCCATGAGGGGTGTAACAAGGTTTGGAAAGAAGGGCAAGTTGAGCCCTAGGTACATCAGGCCTTTTGAGATCCTTGAGCGAGTGGGAGAGGTGGCCTATAGACTTGCGTTGCCACCAGGCTTATCAGCGGTACATCCAGTATTCCATGTGTCCATGCTTCGGAAGTATCATGGCGATGGATCTCAAGTGTTAGACTTCAGCACTGTCCAGCTGGACAAGGATTTGACCTACGAGGAGGAGCTGGTAGTCATTCTAGACCGGCAGGTTCGTCAATTGAATCGAAGAGTTATCCTTCAGTTCGAGTGCAGTGGAGAGGTCAGCCTGTTGAGGCAGCTACTTGGGAGTCCGAGTCCGATATGCGGAGTAGATATCCCTACCTTTTTCCCAGCTCAGGTACTTTTCTATGTCCGTTCGAGGACGAACGGTTGTTTTAGAGGTGGAGAATGTGATGACCTGATAGGTCATCTTATGATTTAAAACCAAATTCTGTGTTCTGAGGCCTTTAAAGCCTCATTTTATCCCTCATTGATTTGCGTACACAGTCCGCGCGTTTCCGGAAAGCTTTTATCTTGAAAGTTGGTGAAAATAATAAATTTTGCCTTTAAAACTTGATTTAGTTGACTTCGGTCAACATTTTGAGTAAACGGACGCGGACTCGTGTTTTGACATTCCTAGTGGATCCGTATCAAAATATGGGACCTGGGCGTATTCCCGGAATCGGATTCGGAGGTTCCTAGCCCGAGTTTTGAACTTTTGTTAAAAATTGTTAGTCTGAAAATTTAATAGTTTTTAAGAAATGTTAATGTTCGATCATGTTGGTATCGGGTCCGTATTTTGGTTCCGGAACCCGGTACAGGTTCAATATAATATTTAAGTCATGTCTGTGAAATTCGGTGAGAAACGGAGTTGGTTTGACGTGATTCGCACGTCCGGTTGAGAAAATAGAAATTTCAAAGTGTTCTTGAGAATCTCATTTGATTTGGTGCTAAATTTGTAGTTCTAGGTGTTATTTTGGCTATTTGATCACACGCGAGCAAGTTCATATGATGTATTAAGACTGGTGTGCATGTTTGGTTTGGAGCCTCGAGGGCTCGGGTGAGTTTCGGATAGGCTACAGAGTGAAAATAAGAATTTGAACACTGCTGGTTTTTGTTGTAGGCCTCAGACCTCGCAAATGCGAGGTTAATCATCTCAAATGCGAAGAGAAGCTGGGCCAGCTTATGTTCGCAATGCGACCATTCCTTCGCATTTGCGATGGGGGCAGGGGGGAGGCGACCTTCGCAATTGCGATCATCTGATCGCATTTGCAACCAGCTTAGTTCGCATTTGCGAACTTTTTTTCGCATTTGCGAAGAAGGCAGGACTGTGGGAATCATTGCAAATGCGATGGATTTCTCGCATTTGCGGGCTTCGCATCTGCGAAGCTCAGGTCGCATTTGCGACATCTGCAGCTGGTAAAACTTGACTTAGACGGGACTTTTGCTCATTTTTCAAAACTTTAACAACAAGAAACCCTCTAGGCGATTTTCCAATGACCACTTCTTCCCCAAATCATAGGTAAGTGATTCTTAACTCATTTATTTCAATCTTTCACTTCATTTTATAAGATTTCAACCTAGCATCTAAGATTTTCATGGTAGAATTGGGAATATTTGGGTAGAAACTAGGTATTTCGAATTTTGGGGATTTAGACCTCAAATTGAGGACGGATTACAATTATATATCCGGGCTCGGGGGTGAATGAGTAATCGGGTTTTGGTACGAATTTTGGGTTTGGACCAAGCGGGCCCGAGTGTTGACTTTTTTTAAAATGGCCTAAATTGAATTCCTTGCGATCGTGGGTAGTTCCTAAGGCTTAAATTGAATTGTTTGGTTTGTAATTTGCTAGATTCTATTGGTCCGGAGGCGTGTGTGAAGGGAAAAATGGTGATTGAGCTTTGAGTTTGGCCGTTGGAGCGAGGTAAGTGTCGTGGTTAACCTTAGCTCAGGGATTAGGTATTATTTGCCTACTTGAAACCTGTTTGGATGTTGAGCACAACATATAGATGAGGTGACGAGTACCTATGCATTGTTTTCGAGTCATAGCATGCTTATTCTTGTAAATGTTGTATTATTTGATCACATTGTTCATGTTTAGACTAGCTATTCGATGTGTTGAGCAAATTTCTTATCATGTTTACTGAATTTGGTATTGATTGAGTATTGACTCAAAGTTGAGGTTGGCATTGTGGAACTAAGTGTTGAAGTAAGATTTGTTCTTGATATTCCTATATCCCCGTTGTCATTGTTCATTGTTTTGGTGAGGGAGTGTTAAATCATGAAGGGTGATGTCGTGCAATGTTTTGTGAGTGAGCGATAAAGCACGAAGGGTGATGCAGTGCACGTTTCTATTATTTATTAAGGTGAGGTGGAGTGTTAAAGCACGAAGGGTGATGCCGTGCAATGTATTGTGAGTGAGTGATGAAGCACGAAGGGTGATGCCCTGCAGGTTTCTATTATTCTATCTGGTGAGGTTGAGAGTGAAAGCACAAAGGGTGATGCCGTGCACTTTCCTTTACTATGTTTATCTGTTTCTATCTGTTTAAGGAATACTAATTGTTCATGTTCTCAGCTTCGTTGTAATTCTTTGTTCTATAATCCCCTCAGCATGCCCCTTTCCAATACTTCTTGCCTTGTTTCTTTAGTTGTTATTATTAGTGTATATGTATTGATAAACTGCACAGGTTTGTTTGGGGGTGTCTTGTCCTAGCCTCGTCACTACTTCGCCGAGGTTAGACTCGACACTTACCAGTACATAGGGTCAGTTGTACTGATACTGCACTCTGCACTTTCAGTGCAGATTTCAGTACTGGACCGTGTTGACCCGAGTTGAGCTACTGACTTCAATCCTATAGAAGACCCAAGGTAGATACGGTGGCGTTCGAAGACCCTGGAGTCCCCTTCTAGTTATTTGAGTTTACTGTTTCTTTTAACTCGAAAACAATTGTACTTTCCTTCAGCCAGTTATTTGTAGTGACTCTTAGAAGTTCGTGAATTGTGACACCAGATTCTGGGTAGTTGTGTATTATTATTTAGGTTATCATGAAACTCCGCACTCCTTCAATCTGTTATGGTTTAATTGTTGTTATTTACTGAATTGTTTAAGAGTTATCGTATTAATCTCTAATTGTTGGCTTGCCTAGCAACTGAAAGGTTAGGCGCCATCACAGTCCCGTCGGTGGAAAAATCCAGGTCGTGACAGATGTAGTGAAGTTACCAGTACTATTAGGCATCCAAACTGGTATATCACAACAACTTTGGTTCCATATGCCAATAGATCGAATTTGTTCTGTAAGGAACTCTGGTAACTGCAGCTGATCCACGTCCCATTTATCACACTAATAACATCTCTAACCACCTGGACCCCACTGATGTATTGTCTATGAATGATTTGAGCCACAACACCCATTTCAGACCAATCGTCCCATCAAAAACTACTATTTAGCATTAATTTTCCAGAGTAGTTCATCTTCCACTTTATCTCTTATTTTGAGCAAGTTCTTCCATGCATTAGATTGAGAAGTATGAGCAGGAACAAATACAGGATGATTAGAACAATATTTGGCCATTAAGAAAATCGACCATAAGGATTTGCAGGTTCTGAACCTCCACCACCTCTTCATAGTCAGACTTTTGCTAACATCCAAAATACTTCTAAACCCTAACCCTCCCTCCTCCTTAGGATAACATAGATTGGACCATGAACTCCAGTGATATTTTTTCTTACCTTGATATGATCCCCAGAAAAACCTAGCCATATAAGTCTCAAGTTGCTTAAACACTGTTTTTGGAGGTTCCAATGCTGATAGCAGGTAAATGGGCTGTGATTGCAAAACATGTTTGATGAGTGTGGCTCTGTCACCAACAGACAAAAGTTTTCCCTGCCAACCAGTGGTCCTTTTCACAAGTTTAGAAACTATATCACTGAAATGCAAAATTCTCTTTCTTCCTACATATAATGGGCATCCCAGATATGTTATAGGGAAGTTAGCATGCCTGTAGCCAACCACCTCTTTAATCCTTTGAATGGTAATGTTGGATGCTTTAGGATCCACCAGAAAGCAGCTCTTTCCTATATTGATCAGTTGCCCGAAGCACTTCTCGTAATTCTGTAATTGATGCATGACTAGTTTAAATGCCCTCTTGCCATCAGAAGAGAATATTACTACATCATCTGCATATGCAAGATGAGTAGCCTGTGGACCACTTTGCACCATGCTAAAGCCCCTGAACTGATGAATATGAGGTAACTGATTAAGCATAATAGACAAAACCTCTGGCCCTAGAATAAAGAGAAAGGGAGACAAGAGGTCTCTTTGTTTCAAACCTCTAGTAGAATAAAAGAATCATGTCCTACCCCCATTAATAAGCACAGAGTACCACACATTTGAAATAGATCTCCAAACTCAATCAATCCAGTTCTCTGAAAATCTAAACTTCCTCAATGCATTCAACAAGAACTTCCAGTTAACACTATCATAGACCTTAGCCATATCCAGTTTAATGACAACGTTCCCTCCAAATTCTTCTTCCCAATACCATGGATAATCTACTGAGCTAATAAAATATTTTCTATAAGGGATCTTCCTTTTAGGAACTGCTTGTCAAAAATTATCTTTGGCAATATGGAGTTCAATCTAGAACTCATGATTTTGGAAATTATCTTGTTAGAGCAGTTACGGAGACTAACCGGTCTCATATCATTGATTGAAGGAGGATTCTAAGCCTTAGGTAGTAAAATAAGGCATGAGCTGGCAAAGAATCTGCTAAGTGTCGCCCCCTCTTTTCCTCGCGAAATCGGATTTATGACATTTGGTATGGGACAACTCGTTCCTTTTGGGAACTGGGTTTTGCATTTGAAGAGTCGCCACCTAATGATTTAAGGTGCATTAGGACACCAATTGGGTTCAATTCTAAGTTTTGTTTGAATAACCAGAGATAGGGTAAGGGCTTGAAATTATCCTAAGGTGAAGGTGTTAGGCACCCCCAGGATCAACTAGTGTGGTTCCCGGCCTGACAATTGATTGTGAATTTATGCAATTTTAGCAAATAGACAAGCATGGGCTCAAATATTAGGGGGGATTTAAACACATAAGGGACAGAACAATTGAAAGAATGTTTTAAAAGAAGTTTGCAAATAAAGGGAAAGGGGGTCCTAGGTTTATTAAAAATATGGATCACATCAATGCAATACCCGGTAATCACTCCTCGAAAGAGGGGCTACACGTGGTATTAGCGCACCGGTCATCATATCCATATCTACCCTTCCCACCCCGTTAAGGTATTAAAGCGCGGATTGGTCTCGATCGCTATTGCATGCTATTACTCGTACCATTCCTAACAGTCCCAGAGGAATTTAGGACTACTATTCCTAAAGGGGAGGGATATTAGGCTGATTTCGGTTTCAAAAGGTAAAAATCTAAGGTGACATACAAAACAAATAATACTGCTTGTTAAGGGAAACATGTAAACAAGTAAAGGCTCATGGATACCTCCTCAAACAAACACATAAATAGCATGACTTGCACATACATTTAAGGTCCGATTAAAGATACTAAAGACGAAGGGAGTTCAATTGTTGAAGCAGACCAGCTTAATATATAACTCAGATAAGAAGTCCAAGTCAAGCCTGCCTGCTGGTTGTAGCAATTTCAAAAAGCGGATTCAATTTCATTGCTATTACCCTAAGGCTTGCCTAAGTGTTTGGGTTAGCTTTTAGGAACATAGAGTCTACTTACTGATTTAGAAGTGTGGCAAAGCAGAACAACTTTTAAACGAATGGTTTGAGATCCTATATGCATGCTTGCTAGACCTCGTTAAATAAGGAAATTAGATTATTTAAAACTGATTCAGAATAAGCTAATTTTAAAATGGACTAGTTTCAGATTCTGCAGGCGATGGTATCTAATATTGCTGATTTTAAACCCTATGGACATGATATCTAACATTGAATGTGAATAGAAACGAACCAGATTTTTTTACTTACTTTGGGAATCCCTATAGGCATGATTTCTACGAAGGGGTACTGATCCGATTTTAACCATTTAGATCCTAATAACACGGTATCTAAAATGCAGAATTAAACATGCATAATCTAAAACAATTGATCATATAGACATGATTTCTATTGTGGCCATTTTTTTAGTTCCTATAGGCATGATTTCTATGAAGGGGTACTGATTTTTAATGATATCTGATTTTAACCATTTAGATCCTAATAACATGGTATCTAAAATGCAGAATTAAACATGCATAATCTAAAACAACAGATCCTATAGACATGATTTAAAACTCAAGCATGCATAATTCCCAACCCTTTTCACTAGCCAACCACAGTGTTTATTATAGAAATTATTACAGACCCAGTAATGAATTACATCAGAAAAATACAAAGAAAGGTTACAACCAGAGGAAGTCTTATTCTTGACTTCCTCTCTGAGTTATGAAATAAACCACCTCAAATGCCATTGATCCAAAGCCTTTCTCAGACTTGAATGTGTCAAAGTTCCCTAAGAGTCTCAAGAGGACCCCGGGCAGTGATCACACCCAAGTTACATAACCAGAATAGAGATGAGTGCAGTGTGGAAATGTCAGCCCTTATGTGTCCAAGTTCAGAAGGAGCTCATGGTTCCCAAGGCAAGGCTCACATAAAGGGGCCAGACCTTCAGTTCTAAGAAGATAGTGAAAGTGCAGGAACAAAGTTTTTTTTAAAAAAAAACTAAGGGAATAAAGGAGAGGGGAAAGGGTGATAGGGAGACAGCCATTAGCATTTCACAGAATTAATGACTCCATACAAAGGGGTCAGGGGTTGGGAATCCATTGCAAGGAGCCCATGTACTTAGGCATGGGCTAGCTTTGGGCATGCACAACAACGGGAAGTGCTGACATGCCTGTAAACCAATCAGAATACACAACATCTAGAGGAAACATGGAGGTTATGATCTTAGGGATCAGGTTTGGGTCATGCACAGCAATGTCCAATGCTGTCATGCCCCAAACCAACCACAAGTATTAAACACATTGGGGTAGGGGTTTAGGATCCACAAGTCATGATACATTAACAGAAAAAGGGGAAGTTACAGCATGCTTAATAATGGTACTGGGTTAAATACAAACAACAGACAAACAAAGATGCGAGAGACAGTAAATAAGCATGTTGTTGTTGGTGTAGAAGCTTAATTAGAACATACCAGTAAAATGCAGATGCAGAAAAAAAATAAGCATGTTTTCCACAGCCTAGCCTTGGCTTTCAGCCGGCTAGGTAAGGCAGCAATACAAGTAGTAACACGAAAAGAGAGAGATTTAGTGGAGTGTGTGACTGAACTCAAGTGTTTTATGCCTTGTTCGTTTTTTTTGAAAGAAAGAAGTATAGGGTATTTATAGCTTTCTGAAAACGAGTAAAAGAGAAGTAATAAGCTATAAACATGGAAACAATCACAATTCAGAATCAATTATACAAGTGATTGCCTTTAATTAAGGGATCGCTTGCTTAACGGGCAGTGACATGTTCAAAATAAGGAAAGAAATCAATTTGTGAGCAGGCTGATAGTTGCCATAAAAGAAGTAGTAGAACATTAAGTAAGCAATCGAGTCTATGTACAGAAATACACTAATTTTGGAAAGAATTCAGTAAGGCAAGATAGGAAAAAAAATCAATTAACCTTGACAGGCGAGTGAAATCAAAATTTCACAAAGGAAAAGTTTGAAATCAGTCACAAAATTGAAGGTCAATCAAAGAAGGAAACTCAGCACATAAATAAAGTGCACAAACGCTAGACATGCGAGGCCAAACTATTGGGAAGAAAAACAGCATGAAATAATAGCACAAAGTTAATAGGCAGCAAACATTCGAAGCATGATAGTCATGTAGGTCAGGTCACATTGAATCAGTAGCGAAGAAACATAGAATATCAAAGCATGTGAAGATCTCACAGTAGCAGGTGAAGGAAACCCCCTTTGAAAATTTAGGGTTTCGAGCATAATCGAGTTTTGGAGAAGATAGAAATCCAGAATCAGAAGAATCACACAAAGGAATAAGAGATTTTGAAATAAAGAACTTCAAACCGAGTCATGTACTTAAACGAACGATCTCAGACCCAAAGCCATAGGGTTTTCAACAATAGTAGAGTTTTAAAAGAGGATAAACAAGCGAATCAGACGAAACTCAAACAAACAAGCATTCGTCTACTAAATAGTCAAAAGAAATTAGCGCTTTTAACACGCAAACCCTGGTAGAAGAACGATATAAGCAAACATAGCAAAATATGTCCAGAAAATCAGAGAAAAGTTTTGAAATAACTTAACAAGAAAACCCTAATCGAAAAAGATGAAGAGTTTTGAAAGTAGAGTTCTTAAAGAAACTTCAAGAAAAATTCTTAGAAATTCAAAGCAAACATAGATCTGAAGCAGATCTGAAAGAAATCAAAAGAACCTTAGATATTAGGGTTTCAGAAGAACCCCAAATGATGAGAAAGGCCTTGCCATTGATCTAAGCAGGAGAGTCAAAAGTCTGACTCGAATAGCCATGGCTGGCCGGAGAAAGGTCAGAGACGACCGGAGAACAGTCATCGAGCAAAGACTGGACAATACCCCTTCAGGATCTGGTCATGAGACCACAGAAACGAACACGTAGAAACCCTTGGAGGATGATACAGGTCTCCGATGACCTTGGAAGGCCATGGATTAGGGCGGATTAGGGTGGCGGCGGCTAGGGTTTGATGGGGTTGTAGAGAGAATTTTGGGAGAGGAGGGGTTTCAAAGGCGGCGGATTATGAAGAATGAAAAAGGTTTGGGGGTCTTTGGGTTTAATTAGGAAAGGATTAATAGGAGCCGTTGATCTAAACGATCAACGACTGGGATTAAATGGGAGTCCGGGTGGGTCATTTAAATGGGTTGTGGGTTGGTTTGAATGGGAATAGGGTCAGGGTATTTGGGATTAAAATTAGGGTTCAATTTGGGCTATAATCGAAATGAAATGGGGCTAACATTAAAATAGCCAATTTTCCTATTTTGATTTGTAAAAAATAATAAAATAATTTCTGTAAATAAATTAAAGGTGCTTAATTGATTTATAGTACATAACTATCAAATTAAAAATACTGGACTCGATTTTTTATAGATATAAATGCAATTAAACCTAAAAGAGGCTATATTGCAACTATATGCAGTTTAGCTTTAAAAATACTAAATATATTTGTAAAAATATGCAAAAAAAAAATATCCTAGCCATATTTTAGTATAAATATGATAATCCAATAAATGAATCACCAAAAATGACAATTTTGGAAATATTATTGGGGTTATTTATGAATAAAATAGGGGAATAAATTGGTTTAAAAATCTTTATAAAAATAAGGGAAAATGATAAAACATTTGGACACACTTATATATGCATACATATGCTATTTTGAAAGTATTTTGCATATTGAAAATATATAGGGAAAAATTGGGTATCAACAGCTGCCCCTCTTTACCCGGGAAGGATGAAAGAGTTGTCGGGAAAAGATATGATGGCCAATTTTGACCGAGCGGAACGGTTTGAAGAGGTTTAGGTTGCGCCCTGGCTCTGGGCTGCCTACATATCCCTGGTTTTACTAGAATCAGGCCATATGTAGTTCGAGGTCCGTCGGCGGAGTATGTCGATGGAGACTTTTCAAGAACGGACGCAATATCCAGGACGGGGTGAGTGGTTAAGGTCTGATAGGGCTGTGGGAACCCGAGCGGGATTGCTCCTGCCGAGATGGTCGTTGCTCGCCGGTTTACCTGCAAATAAGCAATACAAGCATATATTGTGCGTAAATTTAAACATGATGCAAATTCTCGTCGGACCATGAAGGTTGTCTTTGGACGGTTAGGATGACGTCCTTAGACCATGATGTCCTGGGCCATGAAGCGTATAATGAAGGATTCGCAGGACATGAAATGATGCTCTCGGGCTATGAGGATGATGCTTCAGAACAATGATGCCTTTGAATGATGATATGCGAAAGATTAAAAGGGTCCTCAGGCCATGACATGGTGTTTACGGGCTATGAAAATGGTGCCTCCGAACGATGACGCCTTTGGATAATTTGGCTATCTTTCAGCCCATGAGATGCAGTAAGTGGCGATCTTTCAGCCATGCAAATGCAAATGAAGTGGCGATCTTTCAACCATGCAAATACAGATGAGGTGGCGATCTTTCAGAGGTGGCGATCTTTCAGCCATGCAAATGCAGATGAGGTGGCGATCTTTCAGCCATGCAAATACAGATGAGGTGGCGATCTTTCAGCCATGCAAATGCAGATGAAGTGGTGATCTTTCATCCATGCAAATGCAGATGAGGTGGCGATCTTTCATCCATGCAAATGTAGATGAAGTGGCGATCTTTCAGCCATGCAAATGTAGAAAAGGTGGCGATCTTTCAGCCATGCAAATGTAGATGAGGTGGTGATCTTTCAGCCATGCAAATGCAGATGAGGCGGCGATCTTTCAGCCATGCCAATGTAGATGAAGTGGCGATCTTTCAGCCATGCAAATGTAGATGAAGTGGCGATCTTTCAGCCATGCCAATGTAGATGAAGTGGCGATCTTTCAACCATGCAAATGTAGAAGAGGTGGCGATCTTTCAGCCATGCAAATGTAGAAGAGGTGGCGATCTTTCAGCCATGCAAATGTAAATGAGGTGGCGGTCTTTCAGCCATGCAAATGTAAATGAGGTGGCGATCTTTCAGCCAGAAAATGCAGATAGAGACAGCGTTTAGTCTCGGAAGGCAGAAAGGTAGCCTTATGCAATGCAGAAAATGTAGATAGAGACAGCGTTTAGTCTCGAAAGGCAGAATGGTAGCCATATGCAATGCAGAAAATGCAGATAGAGACAGCGTTTAGTCTCGGAAGGCAGAATGGTAGCCTTATCCAATGCGGAAAATGCAGCTAGAGACAACATTTAGTCTCGAAAGGCAGAATTGTAGCCTTATGCAATGCAAAAAATGCAAATAGAGATAGCGTTTAGTCTCGGAAGGCAGAATGGTAGCCTTATGCAAGAAATAAAAGGGCAAATGGTAATAGGGCTTTTCTTAGCTAATAGCAGATTGCAATATCCTGACTGTTGGGGACACTGTGACACACGGAATGTCACTGGTGTGTGTGGATAGCAAATGTGAGTAAACGCAACGGTTCTGGGAGTTGTATTCCTGAACAATGTTTGTCTCGTAAGTGTATAGTATGTTCGATGATTTCGCAATCCAACTGCCCGCATCCAAAGAAAAATCTTGAGTTTTGTAAAGGGGGAAAGGTTAGTTCGTATCCCCGCTGGCTTTGCTTGACTCATTCTGCTTTGATCTGGTGATACCATTTGTATCATTGGGGTAGCGTTGCTAAACGAAGCAGTTTCAATAATAAACATGCATGATTTTGTAAAAGTATGACATAAATGTATAATTAAAGTAGTTTTTAGATGAACCGACGACTGTGACGCGGTTCGAGACATTGCAACCTCTCTTGCTACGGAATTTTGAGGGTCCTCCTCAAAATTCTGCCCCAGTTTGATGGGTTGACATTTCTAACTGTTGCTTGCGACGATCCGACTGAAATTATATTGAGTTGTGACCTAACCCATAGGGCTGCCTATGTATCGCCTCTTAAGCGGGAATCACGTCAGGCGTAGTTCAATTTACATCATAGAGGAAAGCATAAAGACTACACATAGTAACGCTTGACTGCATCCGGTGAACCATATATGGGCCTTGCCAGTTGGGAGAGAACTTCCCTTTGGCTTCATCTTGATGCGGAAAAATTTTCTTTAACACCAGCTGCCCTGGTGCGAACTGTCTTGGATTGACTCTTTTGTTGAAGGCTCTGGACATTCTGTTTTGGTAGAGTTGACCATGACATACCGCGTTCATTCGTTTCCCATCTATAAGAGGTAGCTGCTCGTAACGACTCTTCACCCATTTTGCATCGTCGAGCTCAGCTTCCCGTATGATCCTTAAGGAAAGAATTTCTACTTCGGCGGGAATGATGGCTTCTGTACCATAAACCAGCATATAGGGGGTTGCCCCAGTGGATGTGCGGACTGTGGTGCGATACCCCAATAAAGCAAATGATAACTTCTCGTGCCACTGCTTATGCTTCTCTATCATTTTCTTCAATATCTTCTTGATATTCTTGTTGGCGGCTTCTACGGCTCCATTCATCTGAGGCCTGTAGGCTGTGGAATTCTTGTGTTTGATCTTGAAAGTTTCACACATAGCTTTCATCAAGTCACTGTTGAGATTGGAGCCATTATCGGTAATGATTGACTCTGGAATCCCGAATCGACAAACGATACGATCGCGGACAAAGTCTGCCACGACTTTCTTGGTTACTGCTCTGTAAGATGCTCCTTCGACCCATTTGGTGAAATAGTCGATTGCTACTAAGATAAACATGTGCCCGTTGGAAGCGGCAGGCTCGATTGGTCCAATAACATCCATTCCCCAAGCGGCGAACGGCCATAGTGAGCTTGTTGCATTAAGCTCATTTGGTGGTACCTTTATCATGTCTGCATGTATTTGACAGCGGTGGCATTTCCGGACATACTGGATGCAGTCTGTTTCCATAGTCATCCAAAAGTAACCAGCCCAGAGTATCTTCTTTGCTATGACAAAACCGTTCATATGTGGACCACAGGTCCCAGCATGAATTTCCTCTAGCAGTTTGGATGCTTCCTTTGCGTCGACACACCTTAGTAGTCCCAAATCAGGAGTCCTCCTATACAGGATTCCTCCGCTGTAAAAGAAGTTGTTGGATAATCTCCGCAGTGTGCGTTTCCGAGTGGTATTTGCAAGTTCTGGGTACTCGCCTTTTGCCAAGCGGTGGAAGTTCCTGAATGGCCTTGACCTTTGATGGATCCAATTCTTTTCCCCGGCGGCTCACACTAAACCCAAGAAACTTTCCGGCGGGAACCCCAAATGCACACTTTGCGGGATTCAATTTCAGGTTGTACCTTCGCAATCTGTTGAAGAACTTCCTCAAATATTCCATATGATCGATGGACTTCTTGGACTTAATGATGACATCTATACCTCAATTTCTTATGTATCATATCGTGAAAAATAGTAGTCATGGCCCTCATGTAGGTGGCCCCTGCATTCTTTAGGCCGAATGGCATCATTTTGTAACAATACATTCCCCACGGCGTAATGAAAGCCATTTTCTCAGCATCTTCCTCATCCATCCAGATCTGATGATAACCGGCGAAGTAATCAACGAATGACTGTAACTCGTGCTTGGCGCAATTGTTGATCAGGATGTGTATATTTGGCTAGGGGAAGTCGTCTTTCGGACTGGCCCGGTTGAGATCCCGGTAGTCGACACAGACTCTTAACTTCCCGTCCTTTTTTGGTACTATTACAATGTTGGCTAACCATGTCGGGTATTCTACTACCCTGAGAACCTTAGCTTTGACTTGCTTAGTGACTTCTTCCTTGATTTTCAAACTCATGTCAGGCTTGAACTTCCTGAGCTTCT
>NW_017673318.1:107460-128712 GCF_001879085.1 Nicotiana attenuata
GCCTGGATCTTGTCCTTCAAAGAACGACATTCGTCGATGGTGTGTCCCTTCATGCCGGAATGGTATACACAGGATTTGTTTGGGTTAACCCACTGAGAAGGGTTCTCAGGGGTTGAAGCAGGGATGGGGGTGACATAACCGGCGGTTTTGAGTCTCTCATATAGCTGATCAATGGGTTCGGTAATGGTTGTGTATTGTTTTGGGGGCCTCTGATCAAAGTTAGGTCAGGGCCTAGGAAAGTTTTGGCGTGTGGGGGGTGATTGGTAATGAGATGGTTGGGCATTGTAAGCTTGGTATACCTGTGCGGGTTGGGAATATCTGGGCGAGGTAGGCTGATATGTGGGAGGTGGAGGTGATTGATAATTTGATGGTGGAGTTTGGTAAGAGAGTGAGGGTGCTTGGTAGTTCGTTGCGGGCTGATATGTGAGTGGAGGCATTGGGTAGGTTTGGTATTTGATGGGAGATTTGGTTCTTTGTGCAACCATCACGGCTCCTATGTCCCGTTTCTTGGACATACCCCCAGACTGTAAGGCCTTATTTGTAGCTTGCAAGGCCTCGAAGTTTGTAACCATACCGTTTTTGATGCCCTCTTCGATCCTTTCACCCAGCTTGATAATGTCAGAAAATTTGTGGCTCTCAATCATCATCAGCCTTTCATAATACTATGGGTCTTGAGCCCGACAAAGAATTTGTTCATTTGTTCCTCCTCTAAGGCAGGTCTGACCTTAGCAGCTTCAGACCTCCAGCGAGTAGCATACTCGTGAAATGTTTCTGTGGGCTTTTTCTTTAGATTCTGAATATAGAACAGATCTGGCGCATTCTCCATGTTGNCTCAAATGGACCCTTGGATCTCCTATACCATCAAACATTTCGAACTTCAGAGGTTTGTACCCCTCTGGCAGTTCGACATCGGGCTGTATGCAAAGATCTTCATAGTTCAGCCCCTCAATTCCCTTGCTTCCTTCAACGCCTTGAATCCGGCTAGTCAATTTCTTAAGTTCTTCAAGTAGGTTCCTTATGAGCAATTCTTTATCATCATACTCGGGTGTGCCTGAGATTGGTTGGGTGGAGTGTGGCATAGTCTCCACGTAGATGGGGGTATTATGGTAGGTGTGGAAGTGGTCATTTGTGGAGTTTTGGAGTTCTGGGATGAGTAACGGGGTATTGTTTGAGGTATGGCAGGTGTTGCAGTGGTGGTGAGGAGTGGGTTGGTTCTGTTGCTTTGGGATATTTTGTGGAGGTGTAGGGTTCTGAGCATTTGGGAAATTGATATCTGGAGTGGTGAGGGAAAATGATAGATTTTCCAGATTTCGGACCTTCGGGGAAGGGAATAATAAAACAAAAAGTAAAACAAAAAGGTAACAAGTTAGTGAGGTTTATAAAAAGCGTTGCACATAGTGCGAGAATGTAAATCGCGTCCTAATTTGGGGACCCCTTTGTGCCCGAGGTAGGACTAGCGACAAATTAATTTGGAGAGCTCAGAATGCTAAATGCCTCATTTTATTGATAGAAAATAAGACGAATCCCAGATTGACACTAAACAACAGGAGATAAAAGTCACTAATGGCCATTGGCCTTATTACATTTTATAAAGCGAAAGGATAAACTCCTATCTACTTGGTCCGTGAAGGACCTTCCCCAGATTCGGCATCCTTGGCTCCGTCGAACAGCTTCCCCATCTCGCGAAGTCCCAGCAATAGGTAAGCCCTGGCTAGATGTCTGCCTTCGTTTCCTTCAGCATTCTGACAGTCTTCGACCCTTTTGAGAAACTTTCTTTCCAACTCCACTATGCCTTGCTCCAAGTATCCCAGTCGCTTGTTGGCACTGACAGCCATATCCTTCCACTCCTCAATTAACTTCTGATTGGCTTCTTGTATCTCACGGTGCTTGCTTTCGCACTCCCGGATCCTCTTGCGCAGTTGGTTGTATTTGAACTGTGCCTCGGCCTTTTCATCTATGATCCTGTGACCTCGAACAAACCCAGGCTGTCCCAGACCATCATGATTATCCTCCAACCAGCCTGAATAGTAGGGAGCACAACCAGCGTGGTATCTATCTGGTTCGATGCTATCCCTCCCCATGACGATCTTGCAGTGCCACATATGCTGAGCTTGGCACTTGTAAGGGCTATCATCCTGGAAGTCAGCCCTGAAGTGACTCATCTTGTCGAGCCTGGGTACAACCTGCTTCCTACCAGCTTGCCTCATAACCTGGAGAGGGACGTAAGGGTATGTTCCTCTCAGACCGATCAATGTCAGGAAAGGTGCATCTCTAGATCGGGCGATGAACTCCTCGGTCGGAAACCACTCGAACATCCATTGTACTTGGTCCTCAGTCAGATTCTCAAAGAGCTCGACCCATTCTCTAGCATTCTCCGGTTGGGCGAACATATTGGGCATGTAATTCATTCGCTTCGGATGATGGAAAGCGATATGATCATCCCAGTCCCTTCGCTGAATCTCTTGTCGGTATTCACCCTTTTGGAGATGCTCCATGAGCCAAAGTTGAAGTAGCAAATTGCAGCCTTCGAAGTGTTTGGCTCCCTGTTGACACTTCTCTAGGGCTCGGTATATTTCTGCAATGATCATGGGCACAATGCTGAATGGTTGCCCGCCAATTCCATCCGTTAAGGTCTTAGTTACCATAGCCAGTCTGGTGTGGATTCTTTCTTTCTTCATTGGAAACATGATCAACCCCAGGAAATAAAACATGAATACAAAGACCCTTCTGAATATGCCCTAATGATGTGATGGCAAACTCATTAGGATAGGTACGGTAGGATTTGTTGTGACCGTACCTCTCATACAAATAGTCAAAGGGGATATAGGATTATTTTAGGCATCTCAGTTCTGGATTCTTCTTCAGACCCATCATTTTGAGGAAGCCCCTGCCCTTGCGGTTCTCAGGCATCAACAAACTCGGAGTTTCCCACACTATACTGGCCAACCTCCTATCTCCTCTAGCAAGGGTGTCATTTCAATGTCTCCGAAGCGGAATACAGCCTTCTCACAATCCCAGAACAAAGTAGAAGCTTCTATGGTCTTGTTGTTGGGTTGTATTTCCAAGAGAGAAGGTAGGTTTTCCAAATATTTTCGGACAAGAGTTTGATCACTAGAGTGAAGATCTTTCCACCAGCTTAGCAGTTTCGGGTGGATGCTGGTGACCATGCCGAATCTAGGGACTTCGTGCCTCATATTTCTGCAAGACAAATAAGGTTAGGCCCTTACCCCCACCAGACTCGGCTATTTAATACCAATAATTAGCATGAAGCATTTAGTTCTCCAAACAAATGCACAGACGTGGTAGTGCCCATTTGGGTTTAGGGAAACCCAATGGACTTTGGACAAGGCTATCTTAAAGAGTCATTATGCGGACAACATAACTGACTCGGTTAGGTTTGACCATGATGCATGCATAGTTTAAATAGAGTAAGGTTTCTATGGGGTTTTAGGATTTAGGGGGTGATAATATGGGAAGAGCGCAACCACTCATTATAAGCGTTGCAATGGGATTTGTTTGGCACGAGTGGAATATGATGTTGAGCATGATTATGCAATAATTAAAAGCATGTTGACACGTATTTGCACGTTAAGAAAGCAATATATACAACAGTTTCATTATTTAAAGCAGTAGTAAAGGAAAGAAACAAAGAAGACAAGCCAGTTTTGCAATTGAAAAGGAAATTGAATGCTTAGAGGAATTAAACAAGTAATTGCACATAAGGGAGGGTACAAATTCACAATAACAATCTGAAATGGTAAACGCCTGAATATCCCCAGCGGAGTCGCCATGCTGTCGTGCCCCCTTTTCCTCGCGAAATCGGGTTTATGACATTTGGTATGGGACAACTCGTTCCTTTTGGGAACTGGGTTTTGCATTTGAAGAATCGCCACCTAATGATTTAAGGTGCATTAGGACACCAATAGGGTTCAATTCTAAGTTTTGTTTGAATAACCAGAGATAGGGTAAGGGCTTACAATTATCCTAAGGGGAAGGTGTTAGGCACCCCCCAGGATCCACTAGTGTGGTTCCCGGCCAGACAGTTGATTGTGAATTTATGCAATTTTAGCAAATAGACAAGTATGGGCTCAAATATTAGGGGGGATTTAAACACATAAGGGACAGAACAATTAAAAGAATGTTTTAAAAGAAGTTTGCAAATAAAGGGAAAGGGGGTCCTAGGTTTATTAAAAATATGGATCACATCAATGCAATACCCGGTAATCACTCCTCGAAAGAGGGGCTACATGTGGTATTAGCGCACCGGTCATCATATCCATATCTATCCTTCCCATCCCGTTAAGGTATTAAAGCGCAGATTGGTCTCGATCGCTATTGCATGCTATTACCCGTACCATTCCTATCGGTCCCGGAGGAATTTAGGACTACTATTCCTAAAGGGGAGGGATATTAGGCTGATTTCGTTTTCAAAAGGTAAAAATCTAATGCGACATACAAAACAAATAATACTGCATGTTAAGGAAAACATGTAAACAAGTAAAGGCTCATGGATACCTCCTCAAACAAACACATAAATAGCATGACTTGCACATACATTTAAGGTCTGATTAAAGATACTAAAGACGAAGGGAGTTCAACTGTTGAAGCAGACCAGCTTAATACATAACTCAGATAAGAAGTCCGAATCAGGCCTGCCTGCTGGTTATAGCAATTTTAAAAGGCGGATTCAATTTCATTGTTATTACCCTAAGGCTTGCCTAAGTGTTTGGGTGAGCTTTTAGGAATATAGTGTCTACATACTGATTTTAGAAGTGTGGCAAAGCAGAACAACTTTTAAACGAATGGTTTGAGACCCTATAGGTATGGTTGCTAGACCTCGTTAAATAAGGAAATTAGATTATTTAAAACTGATTCAGAATAAGCTGATTTTAAAACAGACTAGTTTCAGATTCTGCAGTCGATGGTATCTACTATTGCTGATTTCAAACCCTATAGACATGATATCTAACATTGAATATGAATAGAAACGAACTTGATTTTTTTTACTTACTTTGGGAATCCCTATAGGCATGATTTCTACGAAGGGATACTGATCTTATTTTAACCATTTAGATCCTAATAACATGGTATCTAAAATGCAGAATTAAACATGCATAATCTAAAACAACAGATCCTATAGACATGATTTTTATTGTGGCCATTTTTTAGTTCTTATAGGCATGATTTCTACGAAGGGGTACTGATTTTTAATGATATCTGATTTTAACCATTTAGATCCTAATAATATGGTATCTAAAATGCAGAATTAAACATGCATTATCTAAAACAACAGATCCTATAGACATGATTTCTACCCTCAAGCATGCATAATTCCCAACCCTTTTCACTAGCCAACCCCAGTGTTTATTACAGAAATTATTACAGACCCAGTAATGAATTACATCAGAAAAGTACAAAGAAAGGTTACAACTAGAGGAAGCCTGATTCTTGTCTTCCTCTCTGAGTTATGGAATAAACCACCTCAAATGCCATTGATCCAAAGCCTTTCTCAGACTTGAATGTGTCAAAGTTCCCTAAGGGTCTCAAGAGGACCCCGGGCAGTGCTCACACCCAAGTTACATAACCAGAATAGAGATGAGTGCGGTGTGGAAATGCCAGCCCTTATGTGTCCAAGTTCAGAAGGTGCTCATGGGTCCCAAGGCAAGGCTCACATAAAGGGGGCAGACCTTAAGTTCTATGAAGATAGTGAAAGTGCAGGAACAGAGTTTTTTTTTAAAAAAAAACTAAGGGAATAAAGGAGAGGGGAAAGGGTGATAGGGAGACAGCCATTAGCATTTCACAGAATTAATGACTCCATACAAAGGGGCCAGGGGTTGGGAATCCATTGCAAGGAGCCCATGTACTTAGGCACGGGTTAGCTTTGGGCATGCACAACAATGGGAAGTGATGACGTGCCTGTAAACCAATCAGAATACACAACATCTAGAGGAAACATGGAGGTTATGATCCCAGGGGATCAGGTTTGGGTCATGCACAGCAATGTCCAATGTTGTCGTGCCCCAAACTAACCACAAGTATTAAACACATTGGGTTAGGGGTTTAGGATCCACAAGTCATGATACATTAACAGAAAAAGAGGAAGTTACAGCATGCTTAATAATGGTACTAGGTTAAATACAAACAGCAGACAAACAAAGATGCGAGACATAGTAAATAAGCATGTTGTTGTTGGTGTAGAAGCTTAATTAGAACATACCAGTAAACTGCAGATGCAGAGAAAAAAATAAGCACGTTTTCCACAGCCTAGCCTTGGCTTTCAGCCGGTTAGGTAAGGCAGCAATGCAAGTAGTAACAGAGAAAAGAGAGAGATTTAGTGGTGTGTGTGACTGAACTCAAGTGTTTTATGCCTTGTTCATTTTTTTTAAAGAAAGAAGTATAGGGTATTTATAGCTTTCTGAAAACGAGTAAAAGAGAAGTAATAAGCTACAAACATGGAAACAATCACAATTCAGAATCAATTATACAAGTGATTGCCTTTTATTAAGGGATCGCTTGCTTAACGGGTAGTGACAGGTTCAAAATAAGGAAAGAAATCAATTTATGAGCAGGTTGATAGTTGCCATAAAAGAATTAGTAAAACATTAAGTAAGCAATCGAGTCTATGTACAGAAATACACTAATTTTGGAAAGAATTTAGTAAGGCAAGATAGGAAAAGAAATGAATTAACCTTGACAGGCGAGTGAAATCAAAATTTCACAAAGGAAAAGTTTGAAATCAGTCAAAAAATTGAAGGTCAATCAAAGAAGGAAACTCAGCACATAAATAGAGTGCACAAACGCTAGACATGCGAGGCCAAACTATTGGCAAAAAGAAACAGCATGAAATAATAGCACAAAGTTAGCAGGCAGCAAACATTCGAAGCATGATAGTCATGTAGGTCGGGTCACATTGAATCAGTAGCGAAGAAATATAGAATATCAAAGCATGCGAAGATCTCACAGTAGCAGGTGAAGGAAACCCCCTTTGAAAATTTAGGGTTCGAGCATAATCGAGTTTTAGAGAAGATAGAAATCCAGAATCAGAAGAATCACACAAAGGAATAAGAGATTTCGAAATAAAGAACTTCAAATCGAGTCATGTACTTGAACGAACGGTTTCAGACCCAAAGCCATAGGGTTTTCAACAATAGTAGAGTTTTAAAAAAGGATAAACAAGCGAATCAGACGAAACTCAAACAAACAAGCATTCGTCTAATAAATAGTCAAAAGAAATTAGGGCTTTTAACACGCAAACTCAGGTAGAAGAACGATATAAGCAAACATAGCAAAATATGTCCAGAAAATCAGAGAAACGTTTCGAAATAACTTAACAAGAAAACCCTAATCGAAAAAGATGAAGAGTTTTGAAAGCAGAGTTTTAAAAGAAACTTCGAGAAAAATGCTTAGAAATTCAAAGCAAACATAGATCTGAAGCAGATCTGAAAGAAATCAGAAGAACCTTAGAGATTAGGGTTTCAGAAGAACCCCAAACGATGAGAAAGGCCTTGAAAACCATCGATCTAAACAGGAGAGTCAAAAGTCTGACTCGAATAGTCATGGATGGCCGGAGAAAGGTCAGAGACAACCGGAGAACAGTCATCGAGCAAAGACTGGACAAAACCCCTTCAGGATCTGGTCATGAGACCACAGAAACGAACACGTAGAAACCATGGGAGGATGATACAGGTCTCCGATGACCTTGGAAGGCCATGGATTATGGCGGATTAGGGTGGCCCCGGCTAGGGTTTGATGGGGTTGTAGAGAGAATTTTTGGAGAGGAGGGGTTCCAGAGGCGGCGGATTATGAAGAATGAAAAGAGTTTGGGGGTCTTTGGGTTTAATTAGGAAAGGATTAATGGGAGTCGTTGATCTAAACGATCAACTGCTGGGATTAAATGGGAGTCCGGGTGGGTCATTTAAATGGGTTGTGGGTCGATTTGAATGGGAATTAGGTCAGGGTATTTGGGATTCAAATTGGGGTTCAATTTGGGCTATAATCGAAATAAAATGGGGCTAACATTTAAATAGCCAATTTTCCTATTTTGATTTATAAAAAATAATAAAATAATTTCTATAAATAAATTAAAGGTGCTAAAATAATTTATAGTACATAACTATCAAATTAAAAATACTGGACTCGATTTTTTTTATAGATATGAATGCAATTAAACCTAAAAGAGGCTATATTGCAATTATATGCAATTTAGCTTTAAAAATACTAAATAAATTTGTAAAAATATGCAAAAAATATCCGAGCCATATTTTTGTATAAATATGAGAATCCAATAAATGAATCACCAAAAATGACAATTTTGGAAATATTATTGGGGTTTTTATGAATAAAATAGGGGAATAAATTAGTTTAAAAATCTTTAAGAAAATAAGGAAAAATGATAAAACATTTGGACACACTTATATATGCATACATATGCTATTTTGAAAGTATTTTGCATATTGAAAATATATAGGGAAAAATTGAGTATCAACACTAAATTCTGCTCCACCAAAAAATTGCTGGATAAACTCTATCAATTCTGGCTTGATGATATCCCAACAACTTTGGTAGAAAGACCCTCCAAATCCATCTGGTCTTGGAGAACTATTCGGATTTAGATCGTAAACTGCCTTCCTAATCTCCTCTTCATCAGGGATGACACAAAGCCTAATATTATCGTCATGAGACACTACTGTTTTTTTACACGGAAACAATTAACACTACTGTTTTGTTACATGCGAGACACCTGCAGCTTAAAAACTCACACTTTTACCTTATAGTGCAAATGCAAAAACTCACATAAAAAATTTAGTTAAAGGAGAACCGCTGGATTTTGAAAAACAATCACAGAAAATACAAGTAATTGAGCGTGATTAAATTTATTGCACAAATTAAAAATACAGTACTTAACAAATAAAGGGGCTTTCTTTACAATGGCATTATTTTCTGGGTAACCAAACAGAGAATTAATTAACCTTTAATATGCTCTTCCACACATGAGGAGTAACCTTTAGAAGAATACTTTTGCTATCTTAATTAAATGTTGTTATTGTCACAATTTAACTGATCTTGAAAGCAAGATACTTTTGCTATTGTGACTGAACCTTGTTCTGTTGTTATCTTGCTCTAGTAATTCTCTGGTCCCCTCTCAACTTACTGTCACTTCCGTGAGAAAATTCTCTGCTGTGAATTTTGTTTTTACTCTTTCCAATTATGATGGAACTGGAAAGGCCATTATGAATGTTATACCCCACGTTTTCGTATGTAAGAGTACGTCGTAAGTCAAGTGATAAGCTCATAAATGAAATAATCTTTGAAAAGTTTTTCAAGTTAGTTAATCATGTTAACGTGAATGTTACAAATATTTATGATCATGAATACCAAGTACCAAGAGGGTTTGAAGGCTTAAAAGCTAAACGAATTGAAGAAAATCAGTTTTGTCGAAAGTCGACCAGTTGGAATGTTATAACATGTGCTTTTGGGGTGCAACTAGGGTGATTAATATTATAAGGAGATTATGTTATGAGTTATTTTAGTCATATGATAGTTGTGTATTATGTTTTGAAGTCAAGCGAGTTGTGTAACAAAAGTTGGAAAAGGTCATCACAAGTTCCATTCATAAATGTGTTGAAACTTAAGTCAAATGCAACAGAGCTTTTCTCCCAATATACTTGGAATTAGGGGATGATCTACCTACAAAATTGAAGATATATGAGTATAGTTTCTAATGCATTAAACCGTTTGTCTATACAAAGTCGGAGTAGAGAGATATTCGTATTTTGCGAGACTGCGCAGGCTGGTAGGTGACAAGTAGGTGCATCGCCTACTTGCCAAAAGGAGAGGCCTCAATTAAGTCGGTCAAGAGGGGACTTTTAAAGGATAATTAACTCATTTATCTCACTCATATTTCAGACCATTAAAACCAGAGTGAACCCCTGCAACTCCTCCCCAAAAATCCCACACAAACCCTATGTTATTTCGGATGTTACGATGTGATTCTAGTGCCGAAAACCCCGGACAGCTCTCTAGTTTCTCTTTCTCCTTCATGTAGCTGCATTGGGGGACTGATTTTTGATAGAGAAGGACTAGGTTTCGTGTTTCTACTCAGCCCAAGGTAAGTTTATGCTTCTCCTTCCATTATCTATGCTTGTACGAGTTGTAACTCGATCGTAAAGACTAGACCTAGCGAGTTTTGAATGAGTGGTATGTTGTTTGTTGTTGCATCACTATTAGCTGGTTGTGAACTTATTTTTAAGTTGAATTGATGGCTGGTTTATAGGATAAGAGGCTTAGTTATGTATTGTTGGTTGTGTTGCTCAATTTGAAAGAAAAGATAAGTCGAAACATGTTTTAGTAAACCGAAAAATCAGTTTTGAGTTGTTGAACTTGTGGGACTGTTTTGTGGGCTGTTTCGTGTTGCTGTTGGGTTGTCTATTTTGCTACTGTTTATATGGAGTTTGGGAGGAGAATGAGTGTAGAGAAAAACCATATAATGGCAGGGTGGTTGGCTGGTCGTTCGTCGTTACATTTTTTAGGTTGTTGGACACTACTTTGGTTGTCGTTTTCTGTATGAAGTGATTAGGGTGTGTGGGCTATTTTGTGGTATATTCTGATGGAAGTAAGGTTAGAACATGATGCATACATGTTGTTATTGTTGTGTTCTTGCTGTTTTTGGTATACGGTATTGGAGAAGGGCCTTGTTATAGGGGAGATGCTGCCAAAATTTACGTAAACAAGCTACTAGTTTAAGTTGCAGACTTAGCCTTTACTCAACAATGATTTTGAATCTTATTATGTTGTGGTAGATTAAGTTGAGTTGTTTGAAGAATTGATTAGAAGGCATTAAGGACTCAACGGAGTTAAGGTATGTTAAGGCACTTACTTCTTTCTTTTTGTATGATCTAAAGTGACATGAACATAAACGATACACTATTCATAACGGATCTACTCCTAGGAACTAAGGTTGCCCATGTTGTTCTTTCCTTATAAAGTTATTCTAAGCAAGTGTGCATGATCCTTGAATCCTACTGAGGTTCATATTGAGGGTATGGATGTCCATAATGTTAATCGAAGGTGCAATGACCTTAAGTTACTCTGAAAGGTTTAGAACGTGATTCCATGAGTCTAACATGTATTATACATAGTATCTATTTTACTCTACCGAGCCGTGCTATAGTCGACCGGGCCTATTGTGAAACCACTGATCAATTGGGTTTACCGAGCTCCACGTGGCCGGGTACGATTTTACCGAGTCCTCTTTGAGGCCGGGTATGATATGATGATGATGATGATGCCCACAGAGGCGTATGTTTTTAAAAGTTTATGTATATATATGTATCATGAATTTCATGTCAGTAGCCCTCGGAGGCGCTCAGATGCTACAGGTTGTATCTCCTCTATCTCACTTTACATTACTGTTCTTATTTATGCTTCCTGCCTTACATACTCAGTACTTTATTCGTACTAACATCCTTTTTGCCTGGGGACGCTGCGTTTCATGCCCGCAGGTCCCGAGAGACAGGTTGACCATTCTCCTAGTAGGCTATCAGCTCAGCAGAAGGTGTTGGTTCACTCCACTTGCTCCGGAGTTGCCTATTTGGTCAGTATGATTTGTACAAGTATTGATTGGTATGGCGAGGCCCTATCCCAGCCTTTATGTTGTGTATGTACTCTTAGAGGCTTGTAGACAAAGGTCATGTATATGAAAGATTGTATGGTCTTGTCGACTTATGTTCAGTGTACGAGTGATCATTTTGGTCTTATAGGTCCGTATGTCACATGTATAAGTTTGTATTACATGTTGGGTCGTCATATGTCAAGTATTCCCTTATGTTTTATTTTGGTTATATCATGAAAGCCCTTCCAACCCATTTACCCATGATGGTATGGTAAGAAAGATACGTTATGTTGGTACTCGATTGGGTAAGGCACCGGGTGCCCGTCGCGGCCCTCCGATTTGGGTCGTGACAATGATTTTCCCATATTTAACCGAAGTTTAATTGAATTGCTTGCTTTTTCGTTCATGCTTGCATGAATTGTCAACTAGCACTTGAAGGTAATAACTTGATTTATCTTTTTTGTAGATGGAGAAAATGGTGAAAGAGAAGACGGAGACATTGATGATCTAGATCCTACTTAAGAAGATTTTTGGGTTATTGCTGAAATTTTAGATGTTTTAAGAATATTTTATGCTAACTCTTGAATTGTTAACTATGCGTATGCACTTGGATGGGTTTGAACATTTTGCTTTGATGGATATTAGTTACTAGTTTGTTTGACAATTATTTTGGATTGTAAAAGTTTATGAGTAATTTATTATGTGACTTATATAAATTTTGGTGTATTAAAATTCATAATGTACAGCGAGGTGTGTGTGTATATATCACAGTTAATTAAGTTGTTTCATTTGCAATAGGGTACAAAATATAATTTAATAGATAGTGTAAACTGTTGCAATAGGTCACACAATCTTTTGCAATAGGATATGTAAATCGTCCATGTCACGACCCAAGTTCGCCCTCCTTGAACAGTCATGGCGGCACCTAGTCTCTACGACTAGGTAAGCCTAACAAATGCGGAAAAGAAATAATTAAGGAAAAGAAACTAATAAAGACCGAGATAACAAAGTATAATAGTATTTAAGATGCCACCCGGCATATAACAATCCAAAAATTTCAACCTAACACTCCCATAATCCGGAACCCCATGAATCACAAGCTAAGAGTACATAAAATGCTCTAACTCCAGAAATGTCTAACAAAAACGAGATAAAGAAGGGCTATACTACTACAGAGAATGGAAAGGGACTCCGCGGTCTGCGGACGCGGAAGATATACCTCGAAGTCTCTATAGAAAGTGCCTCGCCTCAAGGGTGATAAGACTGAGTGGAAGTACCTAGATCTGCACATGCAAAAACATGTGCAGGAAAGGGCATGAGCACATCACAGAGGTACCCAGTAAGTGCCAAGACTAAACTCGATCGAGTAGTAACGGGGAAGGTCAGGGCCCTACCGGTCATATGCAATAATATATAAGGAGATAAGCAGTAGTAAAGAAATACAGATAATGTGAGAAACAACAACCACAACCAAGGCAAATAATCACAGAAGGTATACAACTTAACATACAGATAACAATCGGATATCTACCAGGATATCGTTCTATAGCCCCCAAATGTAAATATCCAGCAACCGGGGATCTACCAGGATACCGTCCTGTAGTCCCCAAATGTAAATGTCCAGTGGATCTCCCGGGTGTCGTAGTCCAACTCATAGTGCGTCGGGAATCTACCAGAATCCCGATCTGTAGTCCCCAAATGTAAATACCCAGTACAGGGGGAATCTACCGTGTGCAATCCCGTAGTTCCATATAACTGTGCAGGGGGATCTACCGGAATACAACATTCGTAGTCCCAAATAAATAGACAAGGGGGATCTACCGGAATACCACATCCGTAGTCCCAAATAAACAGATAAGGGGGATCTACTAGGACCGCCCGTAGTCCCAATGTAAACACGCAGCAACAATACAAGAATAATCAACTCATTTCAATTTAATATCAAAATAGACAGGTAATTCTAACCTAGCATGCTGCACAGAGTTCAGATAAGGCAGTTTGAGCAAGTGGGCAATTTAGTCATTTAGTCATGCTTTCCTAAGTTCAAGTAGTTTAATCAGTGAAAAAAAATACGAAATTATAGATACTTAAATGAAAAACAGAATTTTCAACAATCAGCACAAGTACACGCTCGTCACCTCACGTACAAGGTATTTCAAATATCAGAGTACCAAATCCTAAGGGGAGTTCCCCCATACAAGGTTAGACAAGCCACTTACCTCGAACCAGCTCAATCAACTCAATACCACGTTCTTGCCACGAGTGTCCGACTCCAAATGGCCCAAATCTATTCAAAGGAATTGCATAATGTAAACATAACTTCAAGTAACTAATTCAGCTAATAAATTTGAAGCTAACACGCGAAATTAGGAAAATCGCCCAAAAAGCCCCCCGGGCCCACATCTCGTAATCCGACCAAAGTCTCAAAATCCGATAACCTATTCAATTACGAGACTACCCATACTAGTTTCACTCGATTCTGACTCCGAATCGGCTTTCAAATCCCAAAAATTCATTTGATGAGGTTCCACAATTTTTCCCAAATTTTCATCCCAAATCTCTACTGAAATGATGAATCCAATGTTAGAATCATGTATTTTAGCCAAAATTGAGTTAGAATCACTTACCCCGATGGTTTTCTTGAAAATCCCTCGAAAATCGCCAAAGCCCGAGCTTTCTAGGTCAAAATATAAAATAAAGCCCCAAATCTAGTATTTATAATGCGCCTTCCGGATTCCCTCACCGCTGACCACGGTGGAGCACCACTGACCGCGGTAAATCCACCGCTGCAGCGGAAAATGTTAACTACAGTGACAGGCTTTAGTATTTTGGCTATAACTTTCTCTACAGATGTCCAAATCATAATTTCTTTACCTTTCTGGAAACTAGACACGAAGGGCTACAACTTTGGTTTTGAATTATCGCAAAATTCGTAGATCAAAAGATATAGGCTTCCGAAGTCGGACTAGCAAACCTGCGGATTCTTCATGACCGCGACCGCAGACCATTTTCCGCCCCAGCGGTAAAACCACCGCCCCTAGCGGTAAAACTTCTACCCCAGCAGTAAATATAAGCTCCAGAACCATTGCCTGAGTTCCGGAAATGCCCGGACTCGCTCAAAACTCACCAGAAACACACTCGAGGCCCTCGGGACCTTAACCCAAACATACCAACACCTCCCACAACATCATTAGAACTTAGTCGAGCCTTCGAATCACTCAAAACAACACCAAAACACCAAATCAACTTCAGATTCAAGCTTAAGAGCTTAGGAACTTTAAAATTCCACAAATGATGTCGTAACCTATCAATTCAACTCCGAATGACCTGAAATTTTGCACACACGTCACAAATGACACTACGAACCTACTCCAATTTTCGGAATTCCATTCCGACCCTGATATCAAAATCTCACTATCCAACCGGAAATTTCAAAAATCTGACTTTCGGCATTTCAAGCCTAATTAAGCTACGGACATCCAAAACACAATCTGAACACGCCCCTAAGCCCGAAATCACCCGACGGAGCTAACGGAACCAACAGAATTCCATTCTGAGACCGTCTTCACACTGCTCCGACTACGGTCCAAATTCTAAAGCTTAAGCTCTCATTTAGGGACTAAGTGTCCCAAAACTCTCCGAAACTCCAATCAAATCCTCCCGGCAACTCACAATAGTAGAAACAAACATGGGGAATGCAGTTAATAGGGGATTGGGGCGTTAATTCTTATAACGACCGGCCGGGTCGTTATATCTTCCCCCTCTTAAAACATTCGTTCATCCTCGAACGAGCATAAAGACATACCTGAAGTAGTGAAAAGATGAGGGTAACGGTTGCGCATATCCTGCTCGGTCTCCCAAGTGGCCTCCTTGACCGGCTGACCCCGCCGCTGAACCTTCACTGATGCAATGTTCTTTGACCTCAGCTTTCGAACCTGCCTGAACCTGCCTGTCCAATATCGCCACTGGCTCCTCAACATAAGATAGATCCTTGTCCAACTGGACTGAACTGAAATCCAACACGTGCGACGGATCACCGTGATACCCCCGGAGCATCAAAACATGAAATACCGGATGAACTCCTGCCAAGCTGGGAGGTAAGGCAAGCTCATAAGCAACCTCCCCAACACGCCGCAATATCTCAAAGGGACAATAAACCTCGGACTCAATTTCCCTTTCTTCCCAAATCTCATAACGCCCTTCATAGGCGAAACCCGTAGCAAAACCCGCTCTCCAACCATATAGGAAACATCACGAACCTTCCGGTCCGCATAGCTCTTCTGTCTGGACTGGGCTGTACGGAGTCTATCCTGAATCACCTTAACCTTCTCCAAAACATCCTGTACTAAGTCTGTGCCCAATAATCTAGCCTTGCCCGGCTCGAACCAACCCACCTGGGACCTACACCGCCTACCATACAAGGCCTCAAACGGTGCCATCTAAATGCTGGACTGATAGCTATTGTTGTAAGCAAACTCTGCCAGTGGCAAGAACTGATCCCAAGAACCTCCAAACTCCATCACACAGGCACAGAGCATATCCTCAAGAATCTGAATGGTGCGCTCGGACTGTCCGTCCGTCTGGGGGTGAAATGTTGTGCTCCACTCTACCCGAGTGCCCAACTCATGCTGTACGGCCCTCCAGGACCGTGATGTGAACTGAGTACCTCTATCTGAAATAATGGAAACTGGAATACCATGTAGACGGACAATCTCCCAGATATAAATCTGCGCCAACCGCTCTGAAGAATAGGTGGTACACATAGGAATGAAGTGCGCAGACTTGGTCAGTTGATCCACAATCACCCGAATGGTATCGAACTTCCTCGAAGTTCGTGGGAGCCTNAGCCTCCTCTAGGATCAAGTCCCGAAAGCCCATCAACATTGGGTACACAAACCCGACCTTGCATCCTCAATACCCCATCATCACCAATGGTCACATCTCTGGCATCACCTTGCAAAACCTTGTCCCTAAGGGCACGCAAACGAAGGTCATCAGACTGACGCTCCCGAATACGATCAAACAAGGAAGATCGAGAAACCACACAAGCAAGGACCAGACTAGGCTCCGAAAGGTCCAATCTCACAACTGGCTGGCTAAGGCCTGAACATCCATCGCCATGGGCCTCTCCGCTGCTGGTAAATAAGCCAAACTCTCCGCTCGACGACTCAATGCATCGGCCACCATGTTGGCCTTGCCCGGGTGACACAAAATAGTGATATCATAGTCCTTCAGCAGTTTTAACCACCTCCACTGACGCAAATTAAGGTCCTTCTGCTTGAACAAATGCTACAAACTCCGGTGATCAGTATAAGGCACACCGTACAAATAATGACGCCAGATCTTCAAGGCGTGAACAATAGTAGCTAACTCGAGATTGTGGACAGGATAATTCTTCTCATGTACCTTCAACTGTCTGGAAGCGTAGCCTATCACCCTACCGTCCTGCATCAATACCGCTCCATGGCCAATCCTCGAGGCATCACAATAGACAGTATAAAGACCCCGAACCGGTAGGCAATATCAAAACTGGGGATGTAGTAAATACTGCCTTGAGCTTCTGAAAGCTCTCCTCACACTCTTCCGTCCACTAGAACGTAGCACCCTTCTGGGTGAGTCTGGTCATAGGTGCTGGAATGGATGAAAATCCCTCAACAAATCGACGGTAATAACCCGCCAAGCCAAGAAAACTACGGATCTCTGTAGCTGACGATGGTCTGGGCCAACTCTGCATTGCTTCCACTTTCTTCGGATCCACCTTTATCCCCTCTCTAGATACCACGTGACCCAAGAACGCCACTGAATCCAACCAAAACTCACATTTCGAGAACTTAGCATATAACTTCTTCTCTCTCAAAGTCTGAAGCACTGTCCTCAGGTGCTACTCATGATCTTCCCGACTCCGGGAGTATACCAGAATGTCATCAATAAAGACAGTGACGAATGAGTCAAAATATGACCGGAATACACTGTGCATCAAATGCATGAAGGTTGCTGGGGCATTGGTCAGCCCAAGTGACATAACAAGGAACTCGTAATGACCATACCGAGTCCTGAAAGCAGTCTTCGGGATATCTGGCTCTCGAATCTTCAACTGATGGTAGCCTGAACGCAAGTCAATCTTTGAAAACACTCGTGCACCCAATAACTGATCAAACAGGTCATCAATACGAGGCAAAGGATAACAGTTCTTCACTGTAACCTTGTTCAATTGGTGATAATCAATATACATACGCATAGAACCATCCTTCTTCTTCACAAACAAGACAGAAGCACCCCAAGATGACACACTGGGCCGAATGAAACCCTTATCAAGCAATTCTTGTAACTGCTCCTTCAACTCCTTCAACTCAGGAGGAGCCATACGGTACGGAGGAACAGAAATGGGCCGAGTGCCCGGCAACAAATCAATGCCAAAATTAATATCTCTATCGGGCGGCATGCCCGGAGGATCAGCTGGAAACACATCAGAGAAATCCCGTACTACTGGGACTGAATCAACTGTAGGGGTATCAATACTGACATCTCTCACATAAGCTAGATACGCATCATACCCCTTCTCAACCATACGCTGAGCCTTAAGGAACGAAATAACTCAACTGGAAGTGTGATCTAAAGTACCCCTCCACACTACTCGCGGTACACCTGGCATAGCCAGCGTCACGATTTTCGCGTGACAATAAAGAATAGCATAACGGGGCGACAACAAGTCCATGCCCAAGATAACATCAAAGTCTACCATGCTGAGCAATAACAAATCGGCTCTGGTCTCAAAACCACTAAGAGCAATCAAACACGACCGATAAACGCGGTCCACAATAAGAGAATCTCTCACAGGAGTAGAAACATAAACAGGGAAACTCAAAGAATCCTGAGATACACCCGAATGCGGGGTAAAATAAGAAGACACATAAGAATAGGTGGAGCCTGGATCGAATAAAATCGATGCATCTCTATGACAAACCAAGACAATACCTGTGATGACAGAATCAGAGGCGACAGCCTTGGTACGGGCAGGAAAGGCATAATATCTGTCCTGGCCTCCCCCTCTAGAGCAACCTCTACCTCCCCGACCTCCACCTCTAGCTGGCTGAGCAGGTGGGGTAGCAACTAGTGCTGTGATCATAGCCTGAGAACTCTGTGGGGCGCGCTGTGGCTGAGAAGCCTGTGGAGGTGCACCCCTCCCAAGTCTAGGGCAATCCCTCACCATATGGCGTGTGTCACCACACTCAAAACAACCTCGCGCCTGATGTGGCAGTGGGATCTATGCGGTACGGGTACTCTGAGACCCCTGAACACTTGAAATACTGTGTGAAGCCTGAAACGCAACTTGAGCTGGTTGACCCACAAAACCTCTACCATGCCGTACTCTTCCTCCAAAATAAGGGCCAGTGGGTCTCTCCGGTCTACGAGGTCTCCTCGCCTCCCTGTGCTCTCTCTCTTGACCTCGTCTGACCTCTCTCTCCCGGACCCACCTGTCCTCTACCCGGTGAGCGACCCTTTCCACCTGCTGAAACAGGACCATAGGCTGTGTCGCCATGACACCCGGAACCCGACCAATGTGAACTCGCTGCTCTGAAGTGGGGGCGATAGGAGTCTGGGTCCCTCCCCCGATCTGTGAAGTAGTTGGTACAACCTAAATCAATCCCGCCTGAACCAATATACCAAACATGCTCAGGAACTGTGTTAAGGTCTCCTGAAGTGCTGGAGTAGTAGTAGCAGTAGGCGTATTAGGCGCTTGAGCTCCAGCTGGGACTGCTGGTGGCTCCTCGATAGCAGCTCGTGCGGGTGCTCTGGCTGCACCGCGTGCGCGTCCATGGTCTCTACCCCGGCCCCAACCTCTGATGGCTCTCGCAGGGGGCGCGGGTGTCTGGTCACCTCCAGTAGCACGTATCCTCACCATCAGTGAGAGAATGGAAAACAGAGGTTTAGGGTTGTGATGTCGAAAATCTCGCACGACAAGGAAATCAATGAAGTGGAATTTTCCTAACGGTTACTTAGCCTCTCGTAGATAAGTACAGACGTTTCCGTACCTATCTGCGAGACTCTAATAAACCGGCTTGTGATTCATGACTCCTATGAACCTAGAGCTCTAATACCAACTTGTCATGACTCAAGTTCGCCCTCCGTGAACAGTCGTGACGGCACCTAGTCTCTACGACTAGGTAAGCCTAAAAAATGCGGAAAAGAAATAATTGAGGAAAAGAAACTAATAAAAACCGAGATAACAAAGTATAACAGTATTTATGATGCCACCCGGCATATAACAATCCAAAAATTACAACCTAACACTCCCACAATCCGGAACCCCATGAATCACAAGCTAAGAGTACATAAAGTGCTCTAACTCCAGAAATGTCTAACAACAACGATATACAGAAGGGCTATACTACTACAGAGAATGGAAAGGGACTCCTCTTTCTGCGGATGTGGCACATATACCTCGAAGTCTTTATAGAAAGCGCCTCACCTCAAGGGTGATAAGACTGAGTGGAAGTACCTGGATCTGCACACACAAAAATATGTGCAGGAAAGGGCATGAGTACACCACAGCGGTACCCAGTAAGTGCCAAGCCTAACATCGGTCGAGTAGTGACGAGGAAGGTCAGGGCCCTACTGGTCATATACAATAATATATAAGGAGATGAGCAGTAGTAAAGAAATACAGATAATGTGAGAAACAACAACCACAACCAAGGCAAATAATCACAGAAGGTATACAACTCACCATAGAGATAACAACCGGGGATCTACCAGGATATCGTCCTGTAGCCCCCAAATTTAAATATCCAGCAATCCGGGATCTACCAGGATACCATCCTGTAGTCCGCAAATGTAAATGTCCAGTGGATCTCCTGGGTGTCGTCCCGTAGTCCAACTCATATTATGCCGGGGATCAACCGGAATCCCGATCCATAGTCCCCAAATGTAAATACCAGTACTGGGGGAATCTACCGGGTGCAGTCCCGTTGTTCCATATAATTGTGCAGGAGGATCTACCGGAATACCACATCCGTAGTCCCAAATAAACAGACAAGGGGGATCTATCGGAATACCACATCCGTAGTCCCAAATAAACAGACAAGGGGGATCTACTGGGAACCGCCCGTAGTCCCAATGTAAACACGCAGCAACAACACAAGAATAATCAACTCGATTCAATTTAATATCAAAATAGACAGGTGATTCTAACCTAGTATGCTGCATAGAGTTTAGATAAGGCAGTTTGAGCAAGTAGGCAATTTAGTCATTTAGGCATGCTTTCCTAAGCTAACAGTAAGCTCAAAGTTCAAGTCGTGTAATCAGTGAAGAAAAATACGAAATTATAGATACTTAAATGAAAAACAAGATTTTCAACAATCAGCACAAGTACGCGCTCTTCACCTCACGTACAAGGCAATTCAAATATCAGAGTACCAAATCCTAAGGGGAGTTCCCCCACACAAAGTTAGACAAGCCACTTACCTCGAACCAGCTCAATCAACTCAATACCACGTTCTTGCCACGAGTGTCCGACTCCAAATGGCCCAAATCTATTCAAGTAATTGCATAATGTAAACATTACTTCAAGTAACTAATTCAGCTAATTAATTCGAAGCTAACACGCAAAATTGGAAAAATCACCCAAAAAGCCCCCCCCC
>NW_017673318.1:128732-133949 GCF_001879085.1 Nicotiana attenuata
CCCCCCCATGTCTCAAAATCCGACCAAAGTCTCAAAATCCGACAACTCATTCAATTATAAGACTACTCATACTAGTTTCACTCAATTTCGACTCCGAATCGGCTTTCAAATCCCAAAAATTCATTGAAGTTCCACAATTTTTCCCAAATTTTCATCCCAAATGACATTAGAATCATGTATTTCAGCCAAAGTTGAGTTAGAATCACTTACCCCGATGGTTTTCTTGAAAATCCCTCGAAAAATCGCCAAAGCCCGAGCTCTCTAGGTCAAAATATGAAATAAAGCCCCAAATCTTGTATTTATAATGCGCCTCCCGGATTCCCTCACTGCTGACCGCGGAAAATCAACCGTTGACCGCGGTGGAGCACCGCTAGCCGCGGTAAATCCACCGCTGCAGCGGAAAATATTGATGGCAGTGACATGCTTTAGTATTTTGGCCATAACTTTCTCTACAAAAGTCCAAATCATGATTTCTTTACCTTTCTGGAAACTAGACACGAAGGGCTACAACTTTCGTTTTGAATCGTCTCAACATTACCTGTAGATCAAAAGATATAGGCTACCAAAGTCGGACCAGCGAACCTGTGGATTCTTCATAACCGCGGCCACGGACCATTTTCCGCCCCAGCGGTAAAATCACCTCCCCCAGCGGTAAAACTTCTGCCCCAGCGGTAAATATAAGCACCAGAACCATTGCCGTCTGAGTTCCGGAAGTGCCCGGACTCGCTCAAAACTCACCCGAAACACACCCGAGGCTCTCGGGACCTCAACCCAAACATACCAACACCTCCCAAAACATCATTAAAACTTAGTCGAGCCTTCGAATTTCTCAAAACAACACCAAAATACCAAATCAACTTCGGATTCAAGCTTAAGAACTTAGGAACTTTCAAATTCCACAAACGATGCCGAAACCTATCAATTTAACTTCGAATGACCTGAAATTTTGCACACACGTCACAAATGACACTACGGACCTACTCCAATTTTCGGAATTCCATTCCGACCCGATATCAAAATCTCGCTATTGAACCGGAAACTTCAAAAATTCGACTTTCGGCATTTCAAGTCTAATTAAGCTACGGACCTCCAAGACACAATCCGAACACGCCCCTAAGCCCGAAATCACCCGATGGAGTTAACTGAACCAACATAATTCCATTCCGAGGCTGTCTTCACACTGCTCCGGCTACGGTCCAAATTCTAAAGCTTAAGCTCTCATTTAGGGACTAAGTGTCCCAAAACTCTCCGAAACTCCAAACAAATCCTCCCGACAACTCACAATAGCAGAAAGAAACACGGGGAATGCAGTTAATAGGGGATCGGGGCGTTAATTCTTAAAACGACCGGCCGGGTCGTTACAGTCCATTAGGTAAATCAATCCTACTGTAAGTAACTATTGCAATATGAAAAGCCGTAACAATAGCATTAGAAAACCGTTGTGATATCTTTAGATAGTTGTTGCAATAGCTTATAAAAGTATTGCATTAAACCTAATGGTAACAGTTGCAAACCGTTGCAATAAAGGAAAAACAATCGTTACGTTAGAAAGAAGAATAACCATTACGATAGATGGTCCTATCACAATGGTTAATACAACCATTACCCAAACCCTTGCTTCAGAGCTTTTGGCACGCGACCTGGTGGAACGGTCACTAAACCGTTGCGATAAATCAATGGTAACAGTTTACATGCCTATTGCAACGGTTTTGTATGCATTGCCATGGGCTAATTTTTCAGTAGTGTAATTTTTTCTCTTTTGGCTAAGAGCTCTTCTCCACTTTGGCTTTGAAGCAGTGGAGAACTTCTATTATTGCTGCTACTTTTACTACTTCCTTGTTTGTTCTTCAAGAGAAAGGTATAAAGTAGTAGATCGATCACGAGAGGTACTGCCTAACATGATCAGTAATTAAGAAGGAAAAAGAAAAGTGGTTAACATTTGTGAGTAATGACATATATACATGGCTTAAATGGTTAATTAATAATTAGTTGTGTATTCACTGTTACAATTTTGTTTTAAATATATAGTAGTAGTGTTAGAACCGGAAAAATAAGGGGTCATGCGGAAGCTAGCACTACAAGAAATTGGATTTTTAGCGGCAACATATAGCGGCGACCCTATATGTTGCTACAATAATTATACTTTTAGCAGCGAATTTATAAGTCGCCACTAAAAGTAATTATGTAGCAGCGACTTTTCTGAGGTCGCTTCTAATGTGGCTGAAATTTTCAGTCCCGCTCAAACTAAAATTTCCAGTCCCACCAAGATGGACCTGCCTTAAACCTCGCTCTGATACCACTGTTATGTCGAGGAAGAGGCAAACTCAATCTTCATCACATATACTCTCGGGTTTACGAGCTGCAAAAACGGGTAGATGCATCTTCTTTACGAACAACAAGTCTTTCATCATGCTTCTCCAAACATTATAATTGCTCCCATTTAAACATATCATCTTACTCATATTTGCCTCCATTCCGTAACAACCCGGATAAATAACCAAGGCTCTGATACCACTGTTAGGACCGGAAAAATCATGTGTCATGCAGAAGGTATCAAAGCAAACCTTGAGCGACGATAAATCCAACAACAAAAGAGACACAAACATTTAACGTGATTTGGTCAACTGACCTACGTCCATGGCGGAGATGAGAAATCCACTATATAAAAGGAGAGTACAAAATATCGAGAGAACAACCTCACGAAGAGGCAAACACAGGTGACACACTAACACTTATCCCGTAAAGTTCTCCCTCTAAACAAGACTCTCAAGCCCCCTATGGTTACATTGTGGATGCTACTAAATGAGAAGGAAGGATCCTCAATTTATAGAAGTCCAAACATTTTCCTACAAGAAAAAAGGACTAGCCAAATATAGGAGATTTGTAATTTCCTTCTACAAGAAGGAAAACCCAATTAAGGTAAACATGTTGCCCTTTCTAACAACAAATAAAAAAACCAAATATGATAAGAAAATTATGGCAAACACCTAACAAGTAGACAGGGCATTGCTCTATTAAACTAAATATGTGATAAAATTTATTCAATCGCATTATCTCTTCACTAAACCAAATATGGGATAAAATAAATTCAATCAACATCATCTCTTCACTAAAGAGTAAAGAGCACTTAGATAATAGAGTGTACGCAAGAATATATATGAGAATAGAATATATATCATCACAATGCTGCTGCAAAAAAAGTCTTTTTCTGATCATCAACGATGTTGCCGTTATGTTGACCTTTTTTTTAAAACATTGCACGGGTGTCAAATAAGCATCTCATGTTGGTTCTTTTAATTTTCAGAATAACTTTGTACGGACTTTTTTTCCGGTTCTCCATTGATGTGCATGGTTGCAGCGGAGATATTTAAAGATGCAGTCGAATAAAAGACCAAAATGCAAGTAGCTGGTGCAAGCGAAGTGAAAATGACAATGAGGGAAGAACATAAAGGTTAGCATGTGAAATAAATAAAAAAACTGAGCAGAGGCACAGGAAGAGAACAATAGATTAGAAAACATAGAGCAGGAACAATAGAAAGAGTGGGGAAGAAAGAAAATAGAATAAAGAGAAAGTGTAGGAAGAAACTTGTATGGGTCAAAATCTGATCCCACGATAATTAACGAGGCTAATCCCGTTTTAAGTTAATTCATGATTAATTAACGGCACGAACACTCAGGATTGACAACGTTCAACCCGCCTCTAGCTCGGTCGACAAGGCCCTGGCCTACGCGCCAATACAAAAGGCGAGATCTCAACGTGGTTGATCACGCCCAACTATGCCTTATAAAAAGAACTAAGTGGTCGCTGCAAATATAATCCGGTTTACAAGTCCGGAGTCGAATCCCACAGAGAACTAAGGTTTAGCTACAGCTGTTCACTATCACCAAGAAGACAAGCTTGAACAATTCCTAACTTATAGATATTAAGATTCTTCTGTTTAACTAATTAACTAATAAATTAAAATAGTAAATTAATAACTAACGATACTGAGGGTTAGAGAAAAGATTAAGGAGGTCTAGAGTTATGATTTTCCCAATTGTCGGAATCCTTCCCGCTATGTCTTCTATAATTTCGCCTAAGTATTCTCTACCGATCATGAGCACTCTTATTACCGTAAATCTCTCCCGATTAATTACGATAATTTACTAGACGCACTTTCCCGAGCTACGCTAGCTGGCTTGTAATACAGCTCACTTCAGATCGCACCCAAGGCTTCGTTATCCCTAATCCCACCTTTAAACCCTCGGTTATTGATCCCTCATATACTCTGGGAGTGGTGTTGTTCAACAATTACCTAAATATGCACTCTCTCCCGAGTTATGCATACTAAATAGGCACAGCTAATTGAGAGCTCTTCAATCAACCAGAATATAAACGTAGTTGAACAAATAGAGAAAAGCTATGGCTCAATTATATAAAAACTTAACAAGAATTTATCCTACAAAAGGTTCTATCAAAACTCTAGATAACAAATTAGCTATTCATAATAGTATGTAAAACTACAATACTAAAAGTCATAACCAACAATGAAAAATAGGAAGAGGAAGGAAAACTCGTAGAAGAATTCTCCGCCTTGCTCCCAATGTGTTCTTGCCTCCAAGGGTGTTGTCTAACCCTAAAGTAGTGTCTCTCCGCCTCCTTAGGTCTAATTTGTGTCCAAAATATGTCGTCTTCTTGTTCTTGGCAGGCCTCCTTTGTTTAATATAGGGTTTAGGACTTAAAATCCCATGTTTTGCACTTTAGTCCCTGAAATTTACGCTTCCCACCGCGGTTTCACCGCGATCGCGGTGGAACCGCGGCCAAACATGCCCTCTGATTCTTCAGTTGTCCGCGACCATCTTCTACCACGGTTCTGCTGCGGTCGCGGTGGAACCGCGGTTTTTCACCCTGTTCCGTTTAGAATTTGGAAAACCGTAAAACATGAAAGTTGTAGCCCTTTGAGTTAGCTTTCCAACCATATATTGTGGAGCCCAAATGGAGTTCTGAGCAAAAAGTTAGGTCTATTTTACTAGACAGTGCGCAATATGCCTCCTCAAGTCTTCGTTCGTACTTAATTATCAAATTTGACCTCCGAATACGATCCCGGCTTAATTCCTTGAGCTTTTACTCAGACTTCAAAGCTTCAAATCACTTAAATTCATTCCATAACATCTATATAGCTCGGAATCACACCTACAAGGCATAAAACACACAATTAGTGCAAAAACACTAGCGAT
>NW_017673318.1:135107-135478 GCF_001879085.1 Nicotiana attenuata
TATATTATGGCTAAGGCCATCGTCGCCAACAGTCGACCTAGATTCGACTAAGGTGAATAAACGACTCGACGACAGTCGAAGTCGCCTACATGGCTAAGGCCGTCAATTATATCATGGCTAAGGCCATCGTCGCCAACAGTCGACCTAGATTCGACTAAGGTGAATAAACGACTCGACGACAGTCGAAGTCGCCTACATGGCTAAGGCCGTCAATTATATCATGGCTAAGGCCATCGTCGCCAACAGTCGACCTAGATTCGACTACGGCGGATAAACGACCCGCCGACGGTCGAAGTTGCCTTTGTGGCTAAGGCCGTCGAGTCTATCACGACTAAAGTCGTCGGTTTGAATTCGACTAGGGCCGCCAACAC
>NW_017673318.1:140044-140793 GCF_001879085.1 Nicotiana attenuata
ACCACGGTTGAACCGGGACTCAGGCTATGTGCCTTCGCCAAAAAGTTCAACTACGGTTGAACCAAGTCAGGCTATGCGCCTTCGCAAAAAAGTTCAACTACGGTTGAACCAAGACAGGCTATGCGCCTCCATTAACAAATTCAACTACGGTTGAACCGGGACTCAGGCTATGTGCCTTCACCAAAAAGTTCAACTACGGCTGAACCAAGACAGGCTATGCGCCTTCATTAGCAAATTCAACTACGGTTGAACCAAGACTCAGGCTAGGTGCCCTCGCCATTAAATGCAACAAGCTCGACCTCGCTCGAACTACCAGGATGGACGCCATCGTCCTCAACTTTAGCAAGTTCAACCACAGTTGAACCGAAACTCAGGCCAAACGCCTTCATCCGTGAAAGCAAAGCCCGACCTCCAACAAATCGAGGCGCAGGGTAGGCACCCTCGCCATCCAAGTAAGTTCTCCCAACTCGGATTAAGACTCGGGCCGCGTAAAGTTCGGTCCCGGTCAAACTACGAGGCCGCATTTTTTACTGTCACGACCGGTAGTTCGATCGTGTCCGAACTGGGACTAAGGCTAAACGCCGCTATCGCCCAAATAACGGCCAAGACTCGCCCGCACCGAGTTGAAAAAGTAAGGCCATCAATTATATCATGGCTAAGGCCATCGTCGCCAACAGTCGACCTAGATTCGACTAAGGTGAATAAACGACTCGACGACAGTCGAAGTCACCTACATGGCTAAGGTCGTC
>NW_017673319.1:0-18030 GCF_001879085.1 Nicotiana attenuata
TTTAACATGGTATTCTCTTTTTACCCGAAAATTCTATAAATCTTTTGCTGAGCTTGCAGATTCATTTATCAAAGCACATTCGGGAGCTCAAAAAGTCGAAAAGAGAATGGAGGATATTTTCAAAATCAAACAAGGGGACTCTGAGTTTCTCAGAGAGTTCGTGGATAGGTTCCAGCGTGAAAGAATGGCATTACCACGTGTACCACATAATTGGGCAGCTATAGCTTTCACCAGTAATTTGAATGAAAAAAGCTCAGAAGCCACGAGGCGACTCAAGGAAAGTCTTCGTGAATTCCCAGCAACAACATGGAATGACGTCTACAACCGATATAGCACGAAGTTAAGGATCGAGGAAGATATTATCTCACGATCTCAAAAAGAAGAAAAGGTAAGTTTGAAACGGGCGGAAACAGAAAAGAGATCAGGTAAAAACAGGTACGAACCATATATGGGCCCAGCTGGAAAAGATTCACGGTCCAAGCATGATCAGTCAAGGTACGATAATAGATCTAGAAATAGAGAAGCGGGTTCATCATCTAGGTATGGAAATGATCGCAACACGCGAGAGTCACGAGATGATGATAGAAACTTGAAGGTGCGGTTCGGTGGTTATAATTCTAATGTAAGCACTTTCGAGCTCGTTGCTATTTTAAGAAGCATGGGTGATAAGGTGCGGTGGCCAAAAGAGATGAGGTCAAACCCAAACAGGCGCAATCACGAACACTGGTGTGAATTTTATAACGATCATGGCAACAAAACGGCAGAGTGTAGGTTACTACAGGGTGAAGTTGATCATCTGTTGAAGCAAGGGTATCTCACCGAGTTATTCAGCGAGAAAGGAAAACAAGCATACATGAAGAATAGGCAGGAGCCCCCAAAACCGCCCTCCCCCAAAAGGACCGTTAATGTTATAAGCGGAGGTGAAGAAATCAATGGTGTGACGTATACAGCAACAAATAAAGTATCCAAAGTCACGATTACCCACGGGAAACGGGTGCGACATGTCTTAGAGGAAGAAAGCATTACGTTTGATGATGCAGATGCAGATGGCGTATTAACTCCACATAATGATGCAATGGTAATATCTTTACTTGTACATGACACTAATTTGAAACGAGTTTTGATTGATCCAGGTAGCTCTGTGAATATTATTCTGCGAAGAGTTCTACATGAGATGCAAGCTGAAGCCAAATTAGTACCCAAGGCGCGTACTTTGTCCGGGTTCGACAATTCTAGCGTCGTGATGAAAGGGGAAGTAATACTTACTACATTCGCAGAAGGAGTTGTCAAAGATACAAAGTTTCAGGTAGTGGAGCTGGAAATGGCTTACAACATAATTCTAGGGAGGCTATGGATCAACGAGATGGATGTTGTTCCGTCGACCTTACATCAAGTCATCAAATTCCCATCACCGTGGGGAATATGTTAAATCCGTGGAGATCAACAGACATCTAGGAACATTAACTCCGTAGCAGATTCAAGCACGAGAAATGAAGAAAAATAGCAATTACAGTATTCAATTGAGGATATCGCAATACAAACCTCAATTGAACAAGGGCGAACAGATGTAGATTCAAGGCCTGACTCCATTGAAGAACCAGAAGAAACGAAAATATCAAGACAACGATCGAAGAACTGGAGGCTGTAGTATTGTTTGTACATTAGCCTGAAAGGATAATTTACATAGGGGCCAATCTCAGCCCAGACGTGAAACGTAAGTTGATTGAATTTTTAAAAGCTAACGCAGATTGTTTTGCTTGGTCCCACTCTGATATGACAGGTATACCACCAGAGGTAATGACTCACAAATTAAATGAAGACCCGTCTTATCCACCTATCAAACAAAAGAAGAGAAAGCAAGGAACTTTCAAAAATCAGGTAATTCAAGATGAGTTCCAAAAATTATTAAACAATGGATCTATCCGCGAGGTAAAGCATCCTAATTGGTTAGCCAATACTGTTGTGGTACCAAAAAAGAATGGTAAGTGGCGAGTTTGTGTAGATTACACAGATCTTAACAAAGCTTGTCCCAAAGACTCTTTTCCATTACCACATATAGATCAACTCATTGATGCTACTGCAGGACATGAATTGTTAAGCTTTTTAGATGCATATTCAGGTTATAACCAGATTAAAATGGATCCTTTAGATGAAGAAAAAACTTCATTTATAACAGACAGGGGGACTTACTGCTATAAAGTAATGCCTTTTGGCCTAAAAAACGCTGGTGCAACGTATCAAAGACTGGTGACCAAAATGTTCCAAGAACACTTGGGAAAAACTATGGAGGTCTACATAGATGATATGCTCGTTAAAACTCAACACTCGGGGGATCATATATCGCACTTATCGGATACGTTTCAGATATTGCGGAAATTCAATATGAAATTAAACCCTGAGAAATGTGCGTTTGGAGTTGCATCAGGTAAGTTTTTAGGTTTTCTTGTTTCTAACCGTGGTATTGAGGTGAATCCAGCGCAAATTAAAGCCATTGAAGAAATCCCTGATGTACTTACAAATATAAAAGAAGTACAGAGGTTGACAGGAAGAATTGCAGCTTTGGGGAGATTTATTTCTAGATCATCCGAAAAGTGCTTTAAATTCTTTTCAGCTCTTAAAAAGCATGGTCAGTTTGAATGGACTGAAGAGTGTCAACAGGCGCTCAAAAATTTGAAGAAATACTTGTCAAATCCGTCGTTGCTCGCAAAACCAAAGGTTGGAGAAAGTTTGCTCATTTATCTTACTGTTTCAGAAGTAGCGGTAAGCGCTGTTCTAGTTCGTGAAGACCAAGGTAAACAGTCTCCAATCTATTATGTCAGTAAATCATTATTAGATGCGGAGACGCAGTACCCTCAATTAGAAAACTTGCACTTGCACTGATCATGGCATCTAGAAAGCTAAGACCTTACTTTCAATGTCATCCTATTATCGTAGTAACTCCTTATCCATTACGCAACATATTGCACAAGCATGAGTTGTCTGGTAGGTTAGCTAAATGGGCTATAGAACTAAGTGAATATGAAATCACATACCAACCCAGAACTGCAATAAAATCTCAAATATTAGCAGATTTTTTAGCTGATTTTAGCCAATAAATGCAATTAGAAGCGGAAAAAGAATTACAAGTGTTCAATGGGTCTAATCCAGGAATTTGGACCTTGTTTGTGGATGGTTCATCTAATATGAAGGGTGCAGGTTTAGGAGTTGTTTTGGTGCCACCTACGGGTGAAACCATTCGACAGGCCATAAAATTCTATTCTATAACTAACAATGAGGCAGAGTATGAAGCTGTGATTGCAAGTTTGGAACTGGCACGTGAACTTGGCATTAATCAAATTGTAATCAAAAGTGATTCGAAGCTCGTGGTTAACCAAATGCTGGGGACTTATACGGCCAGAGAGGCACGAATGCAGCAGTATTTGGAAAAGGTACGGGATTTAATTAGACAATTTCAAACCCGGAAAGTCACACAGATATCGTGAGATGAAAATGCCAAAGCAGATGCCCTAGCTAATCTCGCATCTGCGGCAGACGTGGCAAGCAATAAAAATGCTTCCGTAATTCATTTGTTTCATTCGGTACTTGATTCGGACAAAAACGAGGTAAATTTCAATAATTTAACCTGGGATTGGAGAAACGAGATTGTTGCTTTTTTGTAGTATGGTACCGTCCCTGAAGATAAGAGAAAAGCCCACGCGCTTCGGAAAAAGGCTGCACGATATTGTTTGAAGCAAGGTAATCTTTATCAAAAAATGTTCGGTGGCCCCTTAGCAAGATGCCTCGGACCTTCTCAAACAGAATATGTAATGAGAGAAATACACGAGGGGCATTGTGGGAATCACGTGGGAGGAAGATCACTGGTAAGAACCATGATTAGAATAGGCTACTATTGGCCTAAAATGGAAGAAGAAGCAGAGATTTTCGTGGCTAAATGTGATAAGTGCCAAAGATATGGAAACAACATGCATAGACCTGCGGAACTATTACATCCGATCATTGCACCAAGGCCCTTTATAAAGTGGGGGATGGATATCGTAGGACCACTACCACAAGCAAAGGGACATGTAAGATTTCTACTGGTGCTCACTGATTACTTTACTAAATGGGTAGAAGCAGGTGCATTTAAACAGGTACGGGAAAAAGAGGTCAGAGATTTCATTTGGCGAAATATCATATGTCGGTTTGGTGTACCAAAGAAAATCGTGTGTGATGACGACCCACAATTTATAGGCGCTCAAATCACGGAATTTTTACAAAGTTAGCAAATCAAAAGGATCACGTCCATGCCTTGCCATCCAGTAGGTAATGGACAGGCTGAGTCAACAAATAAAGTCATTATCAACAATTTGAAAAAACGGTTAGAAGAATCTAAAAGTAATTGGCCAGAAGTACTACCTGGTGTTTTATGGGCATATCGCACAACAACAAAAATAAGCACAGGTGAAACACTATTTTCATTGGTGTACGGGGCTGAATCTTTAATTCCAGTTGAAATAGGGGAACCAAGCACGAGGTATACGCAGGTGTCAGAAGAAACTAATGAAGAAGAAATGCGCATAAACCTTGACCTACTTGAAGGAAGAAGAGAAACTGCATTAATAAGAATGGCAGCACAAAAACAAGTCATTGAACGATATTACAATCGGAAGGCATGATTAAGATACTTCAAGATTGGGGACTTCGTGCTCAAGAAAGTCTTTCAATCCACGAAGACGGCCAATACCGGAAAATTAAGTCTTACTTGGGAAGGACCTTACAGGATTCATGGTATTGTGGGCAAAGGAGCATACGAGCTAGAGACTATGGACGGCAAGATATTACCTTCACATTGAAATGCCGTTCACCTGAAGAGATACTATTTCTAAAAGAATACCCACGGTCAGGTATCTTCATTTTAAAATTCTGTTTTTGAATTGTTAAAATTTTACTAACGATTTTAGATGCTAGGCAAAAAGCTAGCCCGTACTAAATGATGAATCACGACCCGCAAGGCACGTGGAATAAATTAAAATTCCCGATCTAGGGTTACAACTATTCTGATAGAAATTCAGACGGGTTAAGGAGTCTCTATCTAAAATCGCCTGTCCTGTGTGTTTTTCCTTTTCAGGGAAAGGACCAAACTAGAGGAACAGTCAAGTGCTCGAGATTTCATGCTTCAATACTCAAACACTTGGGGGACTATGTGATATATATATGTAAAAAAAAGCATAAAGAAGACAAAGAAGATTGAGAAGCAATAAAAAATTCAAGAAATCAGCTCGTTCAATATCACATCACTAAAAGAGTCAAGTGCAGAGCAAAAGCTAATAAAAGATAGCCACGAGCCAAGGCCAGGACAAAACCTTACTATAGTTAGGTTAAAAGCAATGTACCAAAACAGGTTATAAATAAAAACCTTGTATTTAAAGTACATGTACTAAAATGGGTTATTACATAAAAACCCTGTATTTTGATTCCTTCTTTTAAAAATTTGTTATAAGAAAAACAGTTACGAAAAAGTTATAGATGTTATTTAAATACATGTAAAGTGTTGCTTAAAACTTGGCAAAGTTCAAATAAAAACTTGTCAAAGTTATTTCAAGAAACATGTGTATTCCTATTTCCTTTATCGTATGTTAACACCATTATGAAGTTGTGACGTCTTCTTCATTAAGTGTAGAATATAAAAGGGCCCTCTTTTATAATTCATGATTGATTTAAGACATTCATGAGAAAAAGAAAGCATTTTACAAAATAAAAATGCAAGTTATTCAGTAAGTCCTTAAAAATAAAGGCGAGAATAAACAAAATAGAAGTTTAGACAGCAACGGAAACTTCATAATATTAAAACAGTTTAGACTAAGTATGAACTTAGTCATAAACCGAAAAGTTGTTTAAACAAAATGCCCCATAAAAGGTCTGGGGACTTTTCATTTTCCACAAAACCCTTAAAAAGACCAAGGGTTACAACCAACCACAAAAATAAAAAGACAACAAAGGTATTCAAACTTTTCACTGAGAACTTGAAGGAGCTAAAACAGTTACATCAACAGCAGCGGGCGGCTCAGCTTGACTCGAAGGAGTGGGGATCCGTATCATCTTCAATTTGTTCAGAAACTTCAGCCATGGGTGAAGGGAAATCTTGGTTCTGCTGAGTCTTCTCGAGAGCCTCTTTGATCTTGGCTGACTCAGATTCTAAGTTGAAATTCTCCTGGCTAACTTGAACGAGGGTATCATGGAGAGAATTTAAAAACGCCCAACTCACTTCAATGGCAGATTTCTCTTCAAGGATCTCACAGTCTCTTTCCCAATCAGCAACTTCATTTCTTAATTTTTCATTTTCAGCTAAGGCAGTTTCCTGAGAAGCTTGGAGAACAGCTTGAGAACTCTCTAAAAAGCGAACCTTATCAGAAGATTCCCGGAGGTCTTCTTGAGTTTGTGTCAATGTTTGCACAAGTTCTCAAGCATATGCTTCTTTCTCAGCCAAGAGAGCCTTCAACTCTCTAATCTCCTCACCAGCCTTGGAAAGTTGCTCAGAAAAAGAGGTTTCAAGACGTAACTTTTCTTTACTTGCTTGAATTAAAGAAGCTTTTACAACTGCCAGCTCTGAAGTCAAGATCCTTACTCGCTGCTCCAAGGAACTTCTACTTTCTTCTAAGGTTTCCACATCAATTTGAAGACTGTCACACTGTCCCTTCCAATTATCTGCCTCCATCTGATAGTCACTCATTAATTGCTCTAAAAGGGTAACTCTTTTCATCATCTCCGTGCCAATTAAATTAACCTAAAAGAAAAGGGAAGATGAGAATCCTGAAAATAGGAGAAGGATAAAATAAAGTTCAAAAAAAAAAGGGAGTACCTTTAAAGAAGCATGCACTATGTCATTCATCAAGGTCAAAGAACTGTGACTCTCAAGCATAGCCTTTTCGATTGGACCAATCGAAGGCTTTAGCCACACGTCTGCTTGACCTGATTTCCTTAAAAGGTTACCCTCAGCAGGGACTTCAATGGTGACTTGTTTCATAACAATTTCTCCACTTGAGGAACCAACCTCAGTATGATGAACAAGTGGATGAGGAATCGTTGAAGGAGGAACAGTAGAAGTAATCGTTGAAGGAGGAACAGTGGAAGTAGTAAAAACATCATGGGGAGGAACAGAAACAGCCATGATTGGCAAAGAAGGAGTTACGGGAACGGAAGTGGCAAAAGAAGCCAGTGGTGCTTCATCAAAAACCGGACCAAAATCTTCACTACCAAACCCGCGATCAAAAAGCTGCTCAACAGAATCATGAGCAGCAGCGGGAGCATTATCAACATCATCATCAGGGATCACCAACGGGGCTTCAATAGACTCGGTGAGAGGAAAAGAATGGCGGGGGGATGCTTCATCATCAGAGATAATACGTCTACGAGCCCGAGGTCTCGTTATCAATGAACCCTCATCTTCCTCCTCTTCAGAGTCTTGGCCATCAACGGCTTTTCTTTTCGATGAAGAACCCAAAATTATTTCCTGGGCCTTTTCCAAAGAGATACAAGAAGCCACGATCGCCTCGGCAGTAATCCCTCGAACCGCAAATCCTGATAAAAAGAAGGATTAAAATAAGTTCAGAGGAAAAAAAGCAATGTAAAAAAAAAAACTCTTACCGTGAGTTTTCACTTTCCAATCAAATCGTTGGGAAAGAGCCTTCCAAGACCTACCCTCCATTGGGGCAGCATTCAATATTTTTTCTACCCAAACACGGAAACTGGGAATATCATCCACAATTCCCATGGTTGCTGAAAAAGAAAAGAAAAATTAAAATAAATAGTCATCAAAATTAAAGGGAAAAAAGGTACGAGAAAATTACTCACGTGCAAAATTCCACTTTTCGGGAAAGGGAACGTTTTCCTCACCCACCAAACTAACGGTGGGGGCAGCAACAAATCGGGCATACCAGCCACGGTCTCTGTCATCCTCTGGACTAACCAGAACTCTTTTGCTCCTAGCCACTAAAGTGAAAACACCATTGCAAAAAAGTTTGGGGGAGTAAAGATGAATTAGATGGGAGAAAGTGAAAGGCACACCGACCACATTGCTCAAATGCCTCAAACAGGCAACAACCCTCCATACAATAGGGCCTATCTGACCTAAACATACGTCGAAAAAATGACAGAATTCTAGGATGACAAGGTCAATAGCAGGTTTGAATCCCAAGGTAAAAGGATATGTATAAACAAAGGAAAATCCCGTCAAATAAGAGGTGATTCTTTGGTTCGCATTAGGGATTATGATGGGAAAATCCTGACTCCAATGACAGTCTTTACGAACTAAAGGAATCAGACCTTCAAATCACATCAAACAACATCGAAATCACGAATCAAAATCTAATTCAAGCTTTATGAACTTTAGAACTTCAAACTTCAACATTCGATGCCAAACCTATCAAATCACGTCCAATTGACCTCAAATTTTGCACACACATTAGACATTACTGACCTACTCTAACTTCCGAAATTGGAATCCGACCCCGATATCAAAAAGTACACTTCCGGTCAAACTTCTCAAAAACTTTCAAATTTCTAACTTTCGCTAAATGACTCCAATATGACTTACAGACCTTCGAATCCACTCTCCGACGCGCTCCGACTACCAGAATCACCATACGGAGCTATTCCCAGACTCGAAATACCAAACAGACATAGATAACATTGAAATGCACTGCAACCCAAATTTATGAAATTCTTCCAAAATGCCAACTTCCACAGTAGGTGCCGAAACGCTCACGGGTCATCCAAAATCCGATCCGGGCATACGCCCAAGTCCGAAATCATACCAAAACCTTTAAATCCCGATTCCGAGGTCGTTTTCTCAAAAATCAAATCTTAATCAATTCTTCCAACTTAAAGCTTTCGAAATGAGAATTTTCTTTACAAATCCACTCCAAACTTCCCGGAATTCAATTTCGACCACACGTACGCGTCATAATACCTGAAGTGAAGCTGCTCGTGGCCTCAAACCGCTGAACAACGCGCTAAAACTTAAAACAATCGGTCGTATCGTTACAAAAGCGACCCTCCATTCCTGGTCCACGCACATTTCTTTCTCTATAGAAAGATTTGTATATTTCCCATGGTTTGGTCCACCGTTTCTGTCACAAAAAGATGGAAAATCTGTTACTGTTAGATGCATTATTGACAAGTATATACGTTCACTTCCAGGGAAAACTTCAGAAATTTAACAAGCACCCATTGTCAAAAGTGAAAGAGAAATATATATATATGCTAACAATCACTCTGCCCGTAAAAAATTTCTTTATGATCACACAACATAAGAAAGATACTAAAGATTCCCTTGGTTTTGAGAAAATCAAGATAACAGACTTTGTCTTAAAACTTAAGCTTGTTAATCGGGCCGGGCCATCCCAATCACAGTCCGATTTGACCCGATTCAGCCCGGGTCAGCTCGGTACGCAAGGGGGTGGGACAGGTTGGGGGGAGCCGGCGGGAACGAACATATTTTGGTAATCGGTGCCCCGGAACCTGGTTAGCCCGATTACCCGTTACCGGGTTTTTACCGGGCTACAACCTGGTCTAGCCTGGTTATCGTTGTAACTTTTTTTTTTTTTAAAAAAATTTGGAGCGTTGCCAACAGTCAAATTCAAAAATGACCGTTGGGCAATGGCCATTTTTTGCAAAAATGGCCATTTCAGTAGACCCCCTTAAGAAAATAGCTCCCCCCCACCCCTAATAATTGATAAATTATAATTTTAACCTGTTAAAAACTATAAATAGCCCCCTTCTTCTTCATTTTTTCCTCACAATTTGTGTTCATACTACTCTAATTCTCTCTTGATAATATTGCTTATTGCTCTTAAATTCTCAATTACTTATTATTTCAAGTTTCATCAAATATTTACTTTAGTCACTACAAAATTATAATTATCAAATATCAAGTATTCAAGTGAAGTGCGGTATCAATATTCAGTATCATCAGATATCAAGTATCAGTCTATCAATTGAAGTTTGATATCAAATTACTGTGGCATCCGGAATTCCGGTACAGTCGTTCCATCTCTTTCTCTTCTTTGGTGTATGTTTTTATTTTATTATTTATAATTATAAATTTAAATTTTTAATTTAATTTACATAATGGATATATTTAGAGCAGCCAAAAAAGCGTATACTAGTAGGGGTGGTAGTAGTAAAAGTAAAACTTCTAAAAAATCAAGAGGTGGTGCTGGTTCTTCTAGTAGCTTTACACATATTTTTGAAAGTTCACCTGAAAATTTAAATGTAGATAATGAGCAACTTCAAGAAAATTATGGTATAGATGATAATTTAGATGATATTCAATCACCTGATAATCTTAAAACACCACTAGCTACACCTGGTAATGCTAGTCAAACTCAAAATACTAGGTGTGGAGGTCGTGATAATACATCTACGCCTCCCCTTCCAATTAAGAGGAATCGAAGATAAAGTTGGAATTTTTTTGAAAGACTAGAAGAAGATAAAAATTATGTAAGATGTCAAATTTGTAAGGAAGTTTATAAACATGAGACCAGAGGTAAGGCAGGGGTAACGAGCCAACTTCGTAGGCATATGGTAGATAACCACCCTATTGTATGGGGTGCTGATGAGTAAGGTGGGCAACAAAAACTTAACCTGGGTACTGGCGGTTTAATGGGTAAATACGATATAGTGAAAGATCGAAAAGAATTAGCTAAAATGATTATTTTAGGTTGTTTACCTTTTAGTTTTGCTGCTTCACCGTATCTTGTTACTTATATTCAAAGAATTTATAACCCTTTGTTTAAAGGTATTCCTAGAAGTACTTGTAGAGCTGATATCTTTAGGCTTTTGGGACAATATCAGACATATATTCGTTATTTGTTCGCAGTCTTTCTGGTAGAGTTTCTCTTACTTCTGATATTGGTCGTGTTGTTAATGGAAATGACTATTTGATTGTTACATGTCATTAGATAGATGATAATTTTTTTATGCAATAACGTATTATTTCTTTTAATATGATGAAGATCAAAGTCATACTGGTGCACTTATAAGTAATATTATCCATGAAGTTGCTATATTTTACAATCTTTCAGAAATAGTTTTGTGTATGTCATTTGATAATGCTTCTAACAACAATGCTGCTATTACAATATTAAAATTGCATCTACACCCACCACTTCCTGAAATATTTCATGTTAGGTGTGCATGTCATATTTATAATTTAATTGTGAAGAGTGGCCTTGAATTATTTAGAGATGAGATCACTTTAGTTAGAAGAGATGTTGGTGTAATTCAAAAAAATAATAAAAGTGCTAGATTAAATGCATTTAAGAAAAAATGTGTACATATGGACTAAAACTAAGACTCATGCCTGAAGAAATAGTTTCTAGGTGGAATTATACTTATTTATTCTTAAGATGTTGTTATAAATATAAAATGCCTATAACTGAAGTTACTAATTCTCATTGTACCAATCCTAACCGTTTGTTAACATCTAGAACGTGGGATGTCATTAAAGATGTTGTAAAAATTTTATGTGGCTATATTTGAGTTTTCTGGAACTTATTATCCTACTATTGCAAATGATTTAGTTCATATTGCTGAAATTTCTCTTTTACTCCATAATTTGAAGAAGAAAGAAGGATATACTTCAGTTGTTGAATCTATGCTAGATAAATTTAAGAAATATTTCTACCCAATTTCCCCTATTTACCTAATTGTTGCTATTTTAAATCCTTCTATTAAAATATTTGTTTGTCACCAATTAATCACTTCTTTATATGTTAATATGGATATTGGACCAACTAAAATCCCTGATATTGAAACTTGTATTTCTGATCTACACAAACATTTACAAACTTTATATAATTATTATGCTAACATTGTTGATGCTTTTGCTGCTGTAGATGCAAATTTTCCTTCAAGTTCAGTTCAACATCTGGGACCGGCGCTTTGGAGGATAATGATGGTGTTGAAGATTATTTGATTTGGTCTACACTAGGAGAGCATCAACAAAGCTGTAACATGAATATTTATGAACTCCAATTCTACTTGCAAAAGTGTCACTAGAGACCCGCACAAAGGAATTTCTACTGCTGGGTTGGTGGAGGAGAAACTCAAATTAATTTCATGTTCTTTTGGCCGTGGCTCGAGACGTGCTAAATTGCCTATTTCAACAGTCGCATCAGAGAGCACATTTAGCCAAGCAAGGCAGCAATTAGGAGATACACGTCATTCATTGGGCAGCAACGCTTTGGAAATTCTAGTATGCTTTAGAGATTGGATAAGATCAGAACGGCGATATCAAGGGCATGAAGAGGTAGATAAAGCGGAGGACCAAGAAATTGGAGATATAATGGTTTATAGTTCCAATTCAAGCAATGCCGAAAATAATTTGAAGTATTATTTAATATTCAATAAAAATATAAAATGAAAGCCTTCGGAGTTTGATCCTTACATATTGCCTATTGGTCTTATTAACTAATTTTTTGTAGCCACTTACTTTAAAATTTAAATTTCAAATTGAAAACTTCAAAATTTAAAGTTTAAAGTTTAATTCTAAGCCTTAAAAGTTTGCAAACACTTAAGTATCAATAACATTGAATAAGAAAAATAAAATATACTATAAAAAAAAAGTAACCCGCCCGATCCGGACCTGTTAACCCCGAACCCGGACGGGTCCTAATTAGACTGGAATTTCCCAACCCGTTACTAGTCTGTTTATCCAGCCCACTAACCAGCCTGGAACTATAACTGGACGGGCTATTTTTTTCGTATCCATCTCGGACCAGCCCGTCCGGTTAACACCTACACTTAAAAGGAAATTAGTATAGTGACCTTTCCAAGAACATACACCAACCAAAAGTAACCACTCATGACAATTTTCAAGGCATCTGTTTTTTTTTTCCTTAATATTTGTTTGCTTCTCAGCTTTCCTCTTTGCATAGCAAGTAATTTCCCTTCAAATTGGGATAATTTAAATTCCTTACGACTGTTAGTAGTTTGTGTTTAAAATTAGAAAATCAGAGAAAGAAAAACGTTAGTTCAATAAATAAAATATAACAGTGATAACTTTAGCGACTCTGTTGGGGAATGTGCAGGTTCGAGCTGGTACTTGATCTTGTTGGCTTTTTAGAATATTTGGTTGAGGTTTTTTACGTTCTTTATTTGCTTTGTTTGTTTCTTATTTTGTTTTATTTTATTTGCTAGTTGTTTATGTATTTACAGTTTTCCTTTATGTGTTACTGCTTTATAACTGTCGTCATTTGCATAACACTGGGTCAATTCTTTCTGCAACAAGTCTCATAGTACGCGTCGCGTACATGAACTCTTTGTTGAGTCACAACAATGAGGGTATTAAATTCCTTAAGGACACACAAGCAACAGAATAACTATTTTGTGATAGCGGTACTACAAATCACAGAATTTCAGTAAACTCAACAAACGAAGCAAATCACACTTGACACTTTTATTTATTTGAAAATAATGCAATAATGTAGAAAAAAGAGGAGAAGTTTTCATATTTTCCATTTTTGAAAATTGAGGCTAAGCCTATAAATTTATAGACAATGAAAGGGTGAGATGAAAAGGTTCAATTCAAAAGGTAACTCTTCCATTTTCCCAGTCACACCCAATCACGAAATCTAACATATACCATATCTCTAGCAAGTAAATTGAGTATACATTTTTAAAGAGCTTTATAGCCCGTTTGGCCAAGCTACAAAAATCATCTTATTCTGAGAAGTACTTTTTCTCAAAAGTACTTTGGTAAGAAGCAGTTTGTGTTTGGCTAGTTAATTTAGAAAATACTTCTGAACAACAATTAATGTTTGGCCAAACTTTTAAAAACTGCTTCTAAGTGTATTTTTCTCAAAAGTGTTTTTCAAAAAAGTATTTTTGGAGAGAAGCTACTTTTTCCGCTTCTCCAAAACTGCTCTGCTTCTCCTCAAAAGTACTTTTTTTCTTCTAAAAGATTGGCCAAACACTCCAACTTTTTAGAAAAAGTGCTTCTAGGAAGAGAAACTTGGCCAAACAGGCTATTAGTGTCATCCAATGTCTTAAAAGATACAATTTGCACTACTACGTTGTAATAGTATTACTACGTCTCCACGTAAATGCCGCTCTATTTAACTTTAATTTCTTTAACCTTTTATTGTTTAATTTCTGATAGTAGAATTTACTAGTCTGACTATTTTGGATGCGCCGTGGTGCTTAAAAAAGAGGGAGGTGGTGCTCAATAACTATTAAGTCGGATAGGATGTAAACTGGAGAGATATTCAAAAATAGCCAGATTTATAAGTGGTCATTGAAAAATAGCTACAGTTTCAAAAGTAATCGAAATTTAGCAACTTTCCATGTAAAGATAAATCTGAACGAAAACACTGTTCAAAATCCAGAAAATATTCCAGCATAATATACTGGATTTCCAATATAATATACTGGAGTTTTAGTAAATACACTAGACTTCTAGCATAATATACTAGACTTCCAGCGTAATATACTGGTCCAGCATAATATGCTGGAAGATCATACACAGGTACACCAATCTCCAATATATTATGCTGGAACTTTTCGTAATCGAAATTTAGCCAATTTTCATGTAAAGATAAATCTGAACAAAAACACTGTTCAAAATTCAGAAAATATTCCAGCGTAATATACCGGAATTCAAATATAATATACTGGAGTTCCAGTATAATATATTGGACTTCCAGCATAATATACTGAGCATTTCAATGAAATTTAAAGATAACAAGGATTAACTCATCCAAACGGACGGAACATAGCATATGAATTACAACCCTGGAAATAATCCAGATTAAACTGAAAGAAAAATCAAAGCCGACTACCAAGACTCCCTCCGAGTAGGAAGAGGAGTAGCTTCCCAATTGTTGATCTTTGCATAGGGCCCCACAAATTGCACATCCTCCTTGCTCGATCCCTCCCCAGCTTCCACCATATTCACCTCGTCGAACACCTTTTCAAACCTTTCAAGCAATTCCTTATCAGGACCAACCACAGAATCGGGCATTGTTGTTGCTGGATGCTTCTTAGTACCAGGCCTGACAAAGGAACGGGAGAGACGGGGGACAGGCTTTGGAAGAACCCATGCCTTCTTTTTCAATTTTCTAGCTCGCCTTATGTCTGCAGCTGTGGGCTTGAACCCCAAACCAAAAGTATCCAAGTTTTTGGGAAGAGATACCGGTTGTACGATGCCTTGCAGAGACGCACCCAAACCCTTGCCAGGTACAAATCCATTCTTCAACATTTTCGAAGCCACCATGACTGATGCAACTGCTACTTTCGGCATGGGAACACGCTCCCCTTCTGGGATCTTTTCAACTGATACTGTGTCAAGGACTTGATAGACCCACGGACCCTCGTCGTCTTCAGCTTCGATGAAAGGCACAATGGCATCTCCCAAGGCGCACAAATTATCCTCACCGTGTACCACAACTTCCTGTCTGTCCCATTCAAATTTAACCATTTGGTGCAATGTAGATGGCACTGCCTTGGCAGCATGAATCCAAGGTCGCCCTAACAAAAGATTGTAAGAAATCGCCACATCCAACACTTGGAATTCCATAGTAAAATCAACAGGCCCTATTGTCAATTCTAGTATTATATCACCCACTGAATCCTTGCCCCCACCGTCGAACCCTCGAACACAAATGCTGTTTTTGTGAATTCTATCATCGTCCACTTTCAATTTGTCTAGGGTGGAGAGAGGGCAAATGTTGGCGCTGGACCCATTATCAATTAGTACCCGAGTAACCACGGAATCTTCACACTTCACTGTAAGGTAAAGGGCTCTGTTATGCTCGGTACCCTCCATGGGCAATTCATCATCAGAAAAAGTGACTCTATTCACCTCAAAAATCTTGTTTGCTATCTTTTCCAGATGGTTTACAGAGATCTTGTCCGGAACGTGGGCCTCATTCAAGATTTTCATCAATGCCCAACACATTAATGTTTGGCCAAACTTTTTAAAAACTGCTTCTAAGTGTATTTTTCTCAAAAGTGTTTTTCAAAAAAGTATTTTTGGAGAGAAGCTACTTTTTCCGCTTCTCCAAAACTGCTCTGCTTCTCCTCAAAAGTACTTTTTTTCTTCTAAAAGATTGGCCAAACACTCCAACTTTTTAGAAAAAGTGCTTCTAGGAAGAGAAACTGGCCAAACAGGCTATTAGTGTCATCCAATGTCTTAAAAGATACAATTTGCACTACTACGTTGTAATAGTATTACTACGTCTCCACGTAAATGCCGCTCTATTTAACTTTAATTTCTTTAACCTTTTATTGTTTAATTTCTGATAGTAGAATTTACTAGTCTGACTATTTTGGATGCGCCGTGGTGCTTAAAAAAGAGGGAGGTGGTGCTCAATAACTATTAAGTCGGATAGGATGTAAACTGGAGAGATATTCAAAAATAGCCAGATTTATAAGTGGTCATTGAAAAATAGCTACAGTTTCAAAAGTAATCGAAATTTAGCAACTTTCCATGTAAAGATAAATCTGAACGAAAACACTGTTCAAAATCCAGAAAATATTCCAGCATAATATACTGGATTTCCAATATAATATACTGGAGTTTTAGTAAATACACTAGACTTCTAGCATAATATACTAGACTTCAGCGTAATATACTGGTCCAGCATAATATGCTGGAAGATCATACACAGGTACACCAATCTCCAATATATTATGCTGGAACTTTTCGTAATCGAAATTTAGCCAATTTTCATGTAAAGATAAATCTGAACAAAAACACTGTTCAAAATTCAGAAAATATTCCAGCGTAATATACCGGAATTCAAATATAATATACTGGAGTTCCAGTATAATATATTGGACTTCCAGCATAATATACTGAACTTCCAGTATAATATATGTAACGACCCGACCGGTCGTTTTGAGTCCTAGCGCTCTGTTCAGCAGTCGGAGGCCATGAACAACTTCATTTCAGGTATTATGACTTGTACTCGTGGTCGGAATTAAGTTCGGGAAGTTCAAAGTTAATTTAGAAAGAGAATTCTCATTTCAGAAGCTTAAAGTTGAAAGAATGAACTAGAATTAGAATTTTGAGTAAACGACCTCGGAATCAGGATCCGAAGGTTCCAGCAAGTTCGTATGATGATTTCAGACTTGCGCGTATGCCCGGTTCGGGTTTCGGATAACCCGGGAGTGTTTTGGCGCCTATTGTGGAAGTTAGCATTTTAGAAGAAATTTCTTAAGTTTGGCTTGAAGTGCAATTCAGTGTTATCGATGTCCGTTTGGTATTCCGAGACTGTGGATAGCTCCGTATGGTGATTCTGGAGTTGGGGGCGCGATCGGAAGTGAATTCGGAGGTCCGTAGGGCATTTTGGAGCCATTTGGCTAAGGATAGAAATTTGAAGTTTTTTTTAAGAAGTTTGACCGGAGGTTGACTTTTTGATATCGGGGTCGGAATCCGATTCCGGAAGTTGCAATAGGTCCGTAATGTCAAATATGACTTGCGTGCAAAATTTGAGGTCAATCGGACGTGGTTTGAAAGGTTTAAACATCGGAAATAGAAGTTGGAAAGTTCAAAGTTCATAAAGATTGAATTGGGTGTAATCCGTGATTTTCGTGTTGTTTGATGTGATTTGAGGCCTCGAGCAAGTTCGTAATGTGTTTTGGGACTGGTTGGTGTGATTGGGTTGGGGTCCGGGGGCCTCGGGTGGATTTCAGATCGAAAATGGATTTTTGGAAGGCTGAGGTTTGCTGATTGCTGGTATTTCCGCTTCTGCGGGAATGGGACCGCAGAAGCGGCCCCAGAGCGGTAGGGGGAGCCGCAGAAGCAGAATTGTTCGAAGGTTCGTGGACCGCAGATGCGGTCAAGGTTCCGCAGAAGCGGACCGCATCTGCGGAAGTGATATCGTAGAAGCGGAAGGGCTAGACCCAAGGAAGCGCCAGAAGGGCCAAAAGTCGCAGAAGCGACATCCGCAGAAGCGGAAAATGCACCGCAGTGCGGAAAATCGTTGGTGGCAGAGGGGTTGTTTTAAAGTCAGATTTTGTTCATTTCACCCATTTTCTTCATTTCAT